>NW_027189403.1:0-22500 GCF_040958095.1 Procambarus clarkii | reverse complement strand
ACTCAAATAAAAACAAATTGACCTCATACATAATGTAATGGGTAGCTTTATCATTTCATAAGAAAAAAATTAAAGAAAATATATTAATTCATGAAAACTTGGCTTATTAGGCAAATCGAGCCTCTGCTTCCCTCTCTTGATCCTCTGCATCACTCTCTTGAGCCTCTGCATCACACTCTTGATCGTCTGCATCACTCTCTTGAGCCTCTGCATCACTCTCTTGAGCCTCTGCATCACTCTCTTGAGCCTCTGCATCACTCTCTTAAGCCTCTGCATCCCTCTCTTGATCC
The DNA here is from genome assembly GCF_040958095.1 of Procambarus clarkii. Taxonomy (NCBI): domain Eukaryota; kingdom Metazoa; phylum Arthropoda; class Malacostraca; order Decapoda; family Cambaridae; genus Procambarus; species Procambarus clarkii. The sequence goes on along the minus strand of NW_027189403.1, from coordinate 22,210 downwards.
TCTGGATCACTCTCTTGAGCCTCTGCATCATTCTCTTGAGCCTCTGCATTCCTCTCTTAAGACTCTATATCATTCTCTTGAGCCTCTGCATCACTCTCTTGAGCCTCTGCATCACTCTCTGGAACCTCAGCATCCCTCTCTTGAGCCTTTTGTAGCACTTTCTTGAGCCTCTGCATAATTCTCTTGAGCCTCTGCATCCCTCTCTTAAGCCTCTGCATCACTCTCTTGAGCCTCTGCATCCCTCTCCTGAGCCTCTGCATCACTACTCTCCTAAGCCTCTGCAACACTCTCTTCAGCCTCTGCATCAGTCTCTTAAGCCTCTGCTTCACTCTCTTCGGCCTCTGCATCACTCTCTTAATCCTCTGCTTCCCTCTCTTGATCCTCTGCATCACTCTCTTGAGTCTCTGCATCACTCTCATGATCCTCTGCATCACTCTCTTGAGCCTCTGCATCCATCCCTCTCTGGAGCCTCTGCAGCACTCCCTTGAGCCTCTGCAGCACTCCCTTGAGCCTCTGCATCATTCTCCTGACCCTCTGCATCCCTCTCTTAAGCCTCTGTATCACTCTCTTGAGCATCTGCATCCCTTTCTTAAGCCTCTGCATCATTCTCTTGAGCCTCTGCATCCCTCTCTTGAACTCCTGCATCCCTCTCATGAGCATCTGCATCCCTCTATTGAGCCTTTGCATCACTCTCCTAAGCCTCTGGCTCCCTCTCGTGAGCCTCTGCATCCCTCTCTTGAGCCCCTGCATCACTGTCTTGAGCCTTTGCATCCCTCTCTTGAGCCTCTGCATCCCTCTCTTAAGCCTCTGCATCACTTTCTTCAGCCTCTGTATCACTCTCTTGAGCCTCTGCATCCCCTCTCTTAAGCCTCTGCATCACTCTCTTGAGCGTCTACATCCCTCTCCTGAGCCTCTGCATAACTCTCTTGAGCATCTGCATCACTCTCTTGAGCCTCTGCATACCTCTATTCAGCCTCTGCATCATTCTCCTAAGCATCTGCATCACTCTCCTGAGCCTCTGCATCACTCTCTTGAGCCTCTGCATCCCTCTCATAAGCCTCTGCATCACTCTCTTAAGCCTCTGCATCACTCTCTTAAGCCTCTTCATCACTCTTTTTAGCCGCTGCATCACTCTCATGATCCTCTGCATCTCTCTCTTGAGCCTCTACATCACTCTCTTGAGCCTCTACATCATTCTCTTGAGCCTCTGCATCACTCACTTGAGCCTCTCCATCACTCTCTTAATCCTCTGCATCCCTCTCTTATTCCTCTGCATCACTCTCTTGAGCCTCTGCATCATTCTCTTGAGCCTCTGCATCCCTCTCTTAAGCCTTTATATCATTCTATTGAGCCTCTGCATCATTCTCGTGAGCCTCTGCAATACTCTCTTGAGCCTCTGCATCACTCTCTTAAGCCTCTGCATCTCTCTCTTCAGCCTCTGCATCACTCTCTTGAGCCTCTGCATCCCTCTCTGGAGCCTCAGCATCCCTCTCTTGTGCCTCTGCAGCACTCTCTTGAGCCTCTGCATCATTCTCTTGAGCCTCAGCATCCCTCTCATAAACCTCTGCATCACGCTCGTGAGCCTCTGCATCCCTCTCTTAAGCCTCTGCATCACTAGTTTGAGCGTCTGCATCACTCTCTTGAACTCCTGCAACCTTCTCATGAGCCTTTGCATCCCTCTATTGAGCCTTTGCTTCACTCTCTTAAGCCTTTGCATTCCTCTCTTGAGCCTCTGCATCACTCTAAAGAGTCTCTGCATCCCTCTCTTGAGCCTCTGCATCCTTCTCTTGAGCCTCTGCATCCCTCTATTGAGCCTTTGCTTCACTCTCTTGAGCCTTTGCATCACTCTCTTAAGCCTCTGCATCCTTCTGTTAAGCCTCTGCATCACTCTCTTCAGCCTCTGCATCATTCTCTTGAGCGTCTGTATCTCTCTCTTGAGCCCCTGCATCCCTCTCTTGAGCCTCTACATCACTCTCTTGAGCCTCTGCATCACTTTCTTAAGCCTCTGCATCCCTCTCATGCGCCTCTGCATCCCTCACTTGAGCCTATGCATCACTCTCTTAAGCCTCTGCATCCCTCCCTTGAGCCTCTGCATCACTCTCGTAAGCCTCTGCATCACTCTCTTGAGCCTCTGCATACCTCTCTTGAGTCTCTGCGTCACTCTCTTGAGCCTCTACATCCCTCTCATAAGCCTCTGCATCACTCTCTTAAGCCTCTGCATCACTCTCTAGAGCCTCTGCATCACTCCCTTAAGCATCTGCATCACTCTCGTACGCCTCTGCATCCCTCTCGTGAGCCACAGCATCCCTCTCTTGAACTCCTGCATCCCTCTCATGAGCATCTGCATCCCTCTATTGAGCCTTTGCATCACTCTCTTAAGCCTCTGCCTCCCTCTCCTGAGCCTCTGCATCCCTCGCTTGAGCCCCTGCATCACTCTCTTGAGCCTTTGCATCCCTCTCTTGAGCCTCTGCATCCCTCTCTTAAGCCTCTGCATCACTTTCTTCAGCCTCTGCATCACTCTCTTGAGCGTCTACATCCCTCTCCTGAGCCTCTGCATCACTCCCGTAAGCCTCTGCATCACTCTCTTGAGCCTCTGCATAACTCTCTTGAGCATCTGCATCACTCTCTTGAGCCTCTGCATCCCTCTATTCAGCCTCTGCATCATTCTCCTAAGCATCTGCATCACTCTCCTGAGCCTCTGCATCACTCTCTTGAGCCTCTGCATCCCTCTCATAAGCCTCTGCATCACTCTCTTAAGCCTCTGCTTCACTCTCTTAAGCCTCTTCATCACTCTTTTTAGCCGCTGCATCACTCTCATGATCCTCTGCATCTCTCTCTTGAGCCTCTACATCACTCTCTTGAGCCTCTACATCATTCTCTTGAGCCTCTGCATCACTCACTTGAGCGTCTCCATCACTCTCTTAAGCCTCTGCATCCCTCTTATTCCTCTGCATCACTCTCTTGAGCCTCTGCATCATTCTCTTGAGCCTCTGCATCCTCTCTTAAGCCTTTACATCATTCTATTGAGCCTCTGCATCATTCTCTTGAGCCTCTGCAATACTCTCTTGAGCCTCTGCATCACTCTCTTAAGCCTCTGCATCTCTCTCTTCAGCCTCTGCATCACTCTCTTGAGCCTCTGCATCCCTCTCTGGAGCATCGGCATCCCTCTCTTGTGCCTCTGCAGCACTCTCTTGAGCCTCAGCATCCCTCTCATAAACCTCTGCATCACTCTCGTGAGCCTCTGCATCCCTCTCTTAAGCCTCTGCATCACTAGTTTGAGCGTCTGCATCACTCTCTTGAACTCCTGCATCCTTCTCATGAGCCTCTGCATCCCTCTATTGAGCCTTTGTTTCACTCTCTTAAGCCTTTGCATTCCTCTCTTGAGCCTCTGCATAACTCTAAAGAGTCTCTGCATCCCTCTCTTGAGCCTCTGCATCCTTCTCTTGAGCCCCTGCATCCCTCTCTTGAACCTTTGCATCACTCTCTTAAGCCTCTGCATCCTTCTGTTAAGCCTCTGCATCACTCTCTTCAGCCTCTGCATCATTCTCTTGAGCGTCTGTATCTCTCTCTTGAGCCCCTGCATCCCTCTCTTGAGCCTCTACATCACTCTCTTGAGCCTCTGCATCACTCTCTTAAGCCTCTGCATCCCTCTTTTGAGCCTCTGCATCACTTTCCTAAGCCTCTGCATCCCTCTCATGCGCCTCTGCATCCCTCACTTGAGCCTATGCATCACTCTCTTAAGCCTCTGCATCCTTCCCTTGAGCCTCTGCATCACTCTCGTAAGCCTCTGCATCACTCTCTTGAGCCTCTGCATAACTCTCTTGAGTCTCTGCGTCACTCACTTGAGCCTCTACATCCCTCTCATAAGCCTCTGCATCACTCTCTTAAGCCTCTGCATCACTCTCTAGAGCCTCTGCATCACTCTCTTAAGCCTCTGCATCACTCTCTTACGCCTCTGCTTCCCTCTCTTGATCCTCTGCATCACTCTCTTGAGCCTCTGCATCACTCTCTTGATCGTCTGCATCACTCTCTTGCGCCTCTGCATCACTCTCTTGAGCCTCTGCATCCCTCTCTTGGGCCTCTGCAACACTCTCTTCAGCCTCTGCATCATTCTCTTGAGCCTCTGTATCTCTCTCTTGAGCCCCTGCATCCCTCTCTTGAGCCTCTACATCACTCTCTTGAGCCTCTGAATCATACTCTTAAGCCTCTGCATCCCTCTTTTGAGCCTCTGAATCACTTTCTTAAGCCTCTGCATCCCTCTCTATATTCTCTGGATCACTCTCTTGAGCCTCTGCATCATTCTCTTGTGCCTCTGCATCCTTCTCTGAAGCCTCTATATCATTCTCTTGAGCCTCTGCATCACTCTCTTGAGCCTCTACATCCCTCTCTGGAACCTCAGCATCCCTCTCTTGAGCTTTTTGTAGCACTTTCTTGAGCTTCTGCATCATTCTCTTGAGCCTCTGCATCCCTCTCTTAAGCCTCTGCATCACTCTCTTGAGCCTCTGCATCCCTCACCTGAGCCTGTGCATCACTCTCCTAAGCCTCTGCAACACTCTCTAAAGCCTCTGCATCACTCTCTTAAGCCTCTGTATCACTCTCTTCGGCCTCTGCATCACTCTCTTAATCCTCTGCTTCCCTCTCTTGATCCTCTGCATCACTCTCTTGAGTCTCTGCATCACTCTCATGATCTTCTGCATCACTCTCTTGAGCCTCTGCATCCCTCTCTGGAGCCTCAGCATCCCTCTCTGGAGCCTCTGCAGCACTCCCTGGAGCCTCTGCATCACTCTCTTGAGCATCTGCATCCCTCTCTTAAGCCTCTGCATCAATCTCTTGAGCCTCTGTATCCCTCTCTTGAACTCCTGCATCCCTCTCATGAGCATCTGCATCCCTCTATTGAGCCTTTGCATCACTCTCTTAAGCCTCTGCCTCCCTCTCTTGAGCCTCTGCATCCCTCTCTTAAGCCTCTGCATCTCTCTCTTAAGGCTCTGCATCACTTTCTTCAGCCTCTGTATCACTCTCTTGAGGCTCTGCATCCCCTCTCTTAATCCTCTCCATCACTTTCTTCAGCTTCTGTATCACTCTCTTGAGCCTCTGCATCCCCTCTCTTAAGCCTCTGCATCACTCTCTTAAGCCTCTGCATCACTCTCTTCAGCGTCTACATCCCTCTTCTGAGCCTCTGCATCACTGTCGTAAGCCTCTGCATCACTCTCTTGAGCCTCTGCATAACTCTCTTGAGCATCTGCATCACTCTCGTCAGCCTTGGCATCCCTCTCTTGAGCCTCTGCATAACTCTCTTGAGCATCTGCATCACTCTCGTCAGCCTTGGCATCCCTCTCTTGAGCCTCTGCATCATTCTCCTAAGCATCTGCATCACTCTCTTCAGCCTCTGCATCACTCTCTTGAGCCTCTACATCCCTCTTTAAGCCTCTGCATCACTTTCTTAAGCCTCTGCATCACTCTCTTAAGCCGCTTTATCACACTTTTTAGCCGCTGCATCACTCTCATGATCCTCAGCATCTCTCTCTTGAGCCTCTACATCACTCTCTTGAGCCTCTACTTCATTCTCTTGAGCCTCTGCATCACTCACTTGAGCCTCTCCATCACTCTCATAAGCCTCTGCATCCCTCTCTTATTCCTCTGCATCACTCTCTTTAGCCTCTGCATCATTCTCTTGAGCCTCTGCATCCCTCTCTTAAGCCTCTACATCATTCTATTGAGCCTCTGCATCATTCTCTTGAGCCTCTGCAATACTCTCTTGAGCCTCTGCATCACTCTCTTAAGCCTCTGCATCTCTCTCTTCAGCCTCTGCATCATTCTCTTGAGCCTCTGCATCCCTCTCTGGAGCCTCAGCATCCCTCTCTTGTGCCTCTGTAGCACTCTCATGAGCCTCTGCATCATTCTCTTGAGCCTCAGCATCCCTCTCATAAACCTCTGCATTACTCTCGTGAGCCTCTGCATCCCTCTTTAAGCCTCTGCATCACTAGTTTGAGCCTCTGCATCTCTCTTTTGAAGTCCTGCTTCCTTCTCAAGAGCCTCTGCATCCCTCTATTGAGCCTTTGCTTCACTCTCTTAAGCCTTTGCATTCCTCTCTTGAGCCTCTGCATCACTCTAAAGAGTCTCTGCATCCCTCTCTTGAGCCTCTGCATCACTCGCTTGAGCCCCTGCATCCCTCTCTTGAGCCTTTGCATCACTCTCTTGAGCCTCTGCATCCCTCTCTTAAGCCTCTGCATCACTCTCTTCAGCCTCTGCATCACTCTCATGAGCCTCTGCATTACTCTCGTAAGCCTCTGCATCACTCTCTTGAGCCTCTGCATAACTCTCTTGAGTCTCTGCATCACTCTCTTGAGCCTCTGCATCCCTCTCTTGAGCCGATGCAACACTCTCTTCAGACTCTGCATCACTCTCTTAAGCCTCTGCATCCCTCTTTTGAGCCTCTGAATCCCTCTCTTGAGCCTCTGCATCACTCTCTCGAGCCTCTGCATCACTCTCTTCATCCTCTGCATCCCTCTCGTGAGCCTCTGCATTACTCTCTTCAGCCTCTGCATCACTCGCTTGAGCCCCTGCATCCCTCTCTTGAGCCTTTGCATCACTCTCTTGAGCCTCTGCATCCCTCTCTTAAGCCTCTGCATCACTCTCTTCAGCCTCTGCATCACTCTCATGAGCCTCTGCATTACTCTCGTAAGCCTCTGCATCACTCTCTTGAGCCTCTGCATACCTCTCTTGAGTCTCTGCATCACTCTCTTGAGCCTCTGCATCCCTCTCTTGAGCCGATGCAACACTCTCTTCAGACTCTGCATCACTCTCTTAAGCCTCTGCATCCCTATTTTGAGCCTCTGCATCACTTTCTCAAGCCTCTGCATCCCTTTCTTGAGCCTCTACATCGCTCTCTTGAACTGCTGCATACCTTTCATGAGCCTCTTCATCCCTCTCATGAGCCTTTGCATCACTCTTTTAAGCCTCTGCATCCCTCTCTTGAGTCTCTGAATCCCTCTCTTGATCCTCTGAATCACTCTCTAGAGCCTCTGCATCACTCTCTTGAGCCTCTGCATCACTCTCTTCAGCCTCTGCATCCATCTCTTGAGCCTCTGCATCATTCTTCTTAGCCTCTCCATCCCTCACTTGAGCCTCAGCATCCCTCACATGAGCCTCTGCATCCCTCTCTTGAGCCTTTGCATCACTCTCTTAAGCCTCTGCATCACTCTCTTGAGCCTCTGCATCACTCTTTTGAGTCTCTGCATCCCTCTCGTGAGTCTCTGCATCCCTTTCTTGAGCCTCTACATCGCTCTCTTGAACTGCTGCATACCTTTCACGAGCCTCTGCATCCCTCTCTTGAGCCTTTGCATCACTCTCTTAAGCCTCTGCATCCCTCCCTTGAGCCTCAGCATCCCTCTCATGAGCCTCTGCATCCCTCTCTTGAGCCTCTGCATCACTCTCTTAAGCCTCTGCATCACGCTCGTAAGCCTCTGCATCACTCTCTTGATCCTCTGCATCCCTCTCTTGAGTCTCTGCATCACTCTCTTGAGCCTCTGCATCCCTCTCTTGAGCCTCTGCATAACTCTCTTGAGTCTCTGAATCCCTCTCTTGAGCCTCTGAATCCCTCTCTTAAGCCTCTGCATCACTCTCTTAAGCCTCTGCATCACTCTCGTAAGCCTCTGAATCACTCTCTTGAGCTTCTGCATCACTCTCTTGAGCCCCTGCATCTTTTTCCTGAGCCTCTGCATCACTCTCTTGCGCCTCTGCGTCACCCTCTTAAGCCTCTGCATCCCTCTTTTAAGCCGCTGTATCACTTTCTTAAGCCTCTGCATCCCTCTCTTTAGCATCTGCATCCCTCTCTTGATCCTCTGCATCACTCTCTTGAGCCTCTGCATCACTCTCTTGATCGTCTGCATCACTCTCTTGCGCCTCTGCATCACTCTCTTGAGCCTCTGCATCCCTCTCTTGGGCCTCTGCAACACTCTCTTCAGCCTCTGCATCATTCTCTTGAGCCTCTGTATCTCTCTCTTGAGCCCCTGCATCCCTCTCTTGAGCCTACATCACTCTCTTGAGCCTCTGAATCATACTCTTAAGCCTCTGCATCCCTCTTTTGAGCCTCTGAATCACTTTCTTAAGCCTCTGCATCCCTCTCTATATTCTCTGGATCACTCTCTTGAGCCTCTGCATCATTCTCTTGTGCCTCTGCATCCTTCTCTGAAGCCTCTATATCATTCTCTTGAGCCTCTGCATCACTCTCTTGAGCCTCTACATCCCTCTCTGGAACCTCAGCATCCCTCTCTTGAGCTTTTTGTAGCACTTTCTTGAGCTTCTGCATCATTCTCTTGAGCCTCTGCATCCCTCTCTTAAGCCTCTGCATCACTCTCTTGAGCCTCTGCATCCCTCACCTGAGCCTGTGCATCACTCTCCTAAGCCTCTGCAACACTCTCTAAAGCCTCTGCATCACTCTCTTAAGCCTCTGTATCACTCTCTTCGGCCTCTGCATCACTCTCTTAATCCTCTGCTTCCCTCTCTTGATCCTCTGCATCACTCTCTTGAGTCTCTGCATCACTCTCATGATCTTCTGCATCACTCTCTTGAGCCTCTGCATCCCTCTCTGGAGCCTCAGCATCCCTCTCTGGAGCCTCTGCAGCACTCCCTGGAGCCTCTGCATCACTCTCTTGAGCATCTGCATCCCTCTCTTAAGCCTCTGCATCAATCTCTTGAGCCTCTGTATCCCTCTCTTGAACTCCTGCATCCCTCTCATGAGCATCTGCATCCCTCTATTGAGCCTTTGCATCACTCTCTTAAGCCTCTGCCTCCCTCTCTTGAGCCTCTGCATCCCTCTCTTAAGCCTCTGCATCTCTCTCTTAAGGCTCTGCATCACTTTCTTCAGCCTCTGTATCACTCTCTTGAGGCTCTGCATCCCCTCTCTTAATCCTCTCCATCACTTTCTTCAGCTTCTGTATCACTCTCTTGAGCCTCTGCATCCCCTCTCTTAAGCCTCTGCATCACTCTCTTAAGCCTCTGCATCACTCTCTTCAGCGTCTACATCCCTCTTCTGAGCCTCTGCATCACTGTCGTAAGCCTCTGCATCACTCTCTTGAGCCTCTGCATAACTCTCTTGAGCATCTGCATCACTCTCGTCAGCCTTGGCATCCCTCTCTTGAGCCTCTGCATAACTCTCTTGAGCATCTGCATCACTCTCGTCAGCCTTGGCATCCCTCTCTTGAGCCTCTGCATCATTCTCCTAAGCATCTGCATCACTCTCTTCAGCCTCTGCATCACTCTCTTGAGCCTCTACATCCCTCTCTTAAGCCTCTGCATCACTTTCTTAAGCCTCTGCATCACTCTCTTAAGCCGCTTTATCACACTTTTTAGCCGCTGCATCACTCTCATGATCCTCAGCATCTCTCTCTTGAGCCTCTACATCACTCTCTTGAGCCTCTACTTCATTCTCTTGAGCCTCTGCATCACTCACTTGAGCCTCTCCATCACTCTCATAAGCCTCTGCATCCCTCTCTTATTCCTCTGCATCACTCTCTTTAGCCTCTGCATCATTCTCTTGAGCCTCTGCATCCCTCTCTTAAGCCTCTACATCATTCTATTGAGCCTCTGCATCATTCTCTTGAGCCTCTGCAATACTCTCTTGAGCCTCTGCATCACTCTCTTAAGCCTCTGCATCTCTCTCTTCAGCCTCATCATTCTCTTGAGCCTCTGCATCCCTCTCTGGAGCCTCAGCATCCCTCTCTTGTGCCTCTGTAGCACTCTCTTGAGCCTCTGCATCATTCTCTTGAGCCTCAGCATCCCTCTCATAAACCTCTGCATTACTCTCGTGAGCCTCTGCATCCCTCTCTTAAGCCTCTGCATCACTAGTTTGAGCCTCTGCATCTCTCTTTTGAAGTCCTGCTTCCTTCTCAAGAGCCTCTGCATCCCTCTATTGAGCCTTTGCTTCACTCTCTTAAGCCTTTGCATTCCTCTCTTGAGCCTCTGCATCACTCTAAAGAGTCTCTGCATCCCTCTCTTGAGCCTCTGCATCACTCGCTTGAGCCCCTGCATCCCTCTCTTGAGCCTTTGCATCACTCTCTTGAGCCTCTGCATCCCTCTCTTAAGCCTCTGCATCACTCTCTTCAGCCTCTGCATCACTCTCATGAGCCTCTGCATTACTCTCGTAAGCCTCTGCATCACTCTCTTGAGCCTCTGCATAACTCTCTTGAGTCTCTGCATCACTCTCTTGAGCCTCTGCATCCCTCTCTTGAGCCGATGCAACACTCTCTTCAGACTCTGCATCACTCTCTTAAGCCTCTGCATCCCTCTTTTGAGCCTCTGAATCCCTCTCTTGAGCCTCTGCATCACTCTCTCGAGCCTCTGCATCACTCTCTTCATCCTCTGCATCCCTCTCGTGAGCCTCTGCATTACTCTCTTCAGCCTCTGCATCACTCGCTTGAGCCCCTGCATCCCTCTCTTGAGCCTTTGCATCACTCTCTTGAGCCTCTGCATCCCTCTCTTAAGCCTCTGCATCACTCTCTTCAGCCTCTGCATCACTCTCATGAGCCTCTGCATTACTCTCGTAAGCCTCTGCATCACTCTCTTGAGCCTCTGCATACCTCTCTTGAGTCTCTGCATCACTCTCTTGAGCCTCTGCATCCCTCTCTTGAGCCGATGCAACACTCTCTTCAGACTCTGCATCACTCTCTTAAGCCTCTGCATCCCTATTTTGAGCCTCTGCATCACTTTCTCAAGCCTCTGCATCCCTTTCTTGAGCCTCTACATCGCTCTCTTGAACTGCTGCATACCTTTCATGAGCCTCTTCATCCCTCTCATGAGCCTTTGCATCACTCTTTTAAGCCTCTGCATCCCTCTCTTGAGTCTCTGAATCCCTCTCTTGATCCTCTGAATCACTCTCTAGAGCCTCTGCATCACTCTCTTGAGCCTCTGCATCACTCTCTTCAGCCTCTGCATCCATCTCTTGAGCCTCTGCATCATTCTTCTTAGCCTCTCCATCCCTCACTTGAGCCTCAGCATCCCTCACATGAGCCTCTGCATCCCTCTCTTGAGCCTTTGCATCACTCTCTTAAGCCTCTGCATCACTCTCTTGAGCCTCTGCATCACTCTTTTGAGTCTCTGCATCCCTCTCGTGAGTCTCTGCATCCCTTTCTTGAGCCTCTACATCGCTCTCTTGAACTGCTGCATACCTTTCACGAGCCTCTGCATCCCTCTCTTGAGCCTTTGCATCACTCTCTTAAGCCTCTGCATCCCTCCCTTGAGCCTCAGCATCCCTCTCATGAGCCTCTGCATCCCTCTCTTGAGCCTCTGCATCACTCTCTTAAGCCTCTGCATCACGCTCGTAAGCCTCTGCATCACTCTCTTGATCCTCTGCATCCCTCTCTTGAGTCTCTGCATCACTCTCTTGAGCCTCTGCATCCCTCTCTTGAGCCTCTGCATAACTCTCTTGAGTCTCTGAATCCCTCTCTTGAGCCTCTGAATCCCTCTCTTAAGCCTCTGCATCACTCTCTTAAGCCTCTGCATCACTCTCGTAAGCCTCTGAATCACTCTCTTGAGCTTCTGCATCACTCTCTTGAGCCCCTGCATCTTTTTCCTGAGCCTCTGCATCACTCTCTTGCGCCTCTGCGTCACCCTCTTAAGCCTCTGCATCCCTCTTTTAAGCCGCTGTATCACTTTCTTAAGCCTCTGCATCCCTCTCTTTAGCATCTGCATCCCTCTACTGAATTCCTGCATCCCTTTTTTGAGCCTCTGCATCCCTCTCCTGTGCCTTTGCATCACTCTCTTAAGCCTCTGCATCCCTCTCTTGATCCTCTGCATAACTCTCGTAAACCTCTGCATCACTCTCTTGAGCCTCTGCATCCCTCTCTGGAGCCTCAGCATCCCTCTCTTGTGCCTCTGCAGCACTCTCTTTAGCCTCAGCATCCCTCTCATAAACCTCTGCATTACTCTGCATTAGAAAATATGCCAATTACTGAAAGTGGCGATGGATCACATTTTGCCCAAACCCTCCATGCAGTTTTTAAAATATCCCAGAAATCACAAATTCGACGCTTGAGCCATATTTCTGAGGCAAATTCTGGCTTTCTGCACGTAAACGCCGTTTGAAATTACGACTTTTTATGTCGAAAATATGCCAATTACTGACAACGGCGATGGGTCATATTTTGACCAAACCCACCCTGCAGTTTTCAAAATATCCAAAACTCTACAAATTCGACGCTTGAGCCATATTTTGGAGCCAAATTTTGGCTCTGTGCACGTATTCGCCGTTTGAAGTTACGACTTTTTATACCAAAAATATGCCAATTACTGAGATTGGCTATGGGTTACATTTTGCCGAAACCCCCCCTGCAGTTTTCAAAATTTCCCAAACATCCCAAATTTGGCCCTTGAGCAATATTTTGGAGCCAAATTCTAGCTCGCTACACGTATTCGCAGTTTGAAATTACGACTTTTTTATACCGAAAATATGCTAATTACTGAAAGCGGCGATGTATCACATTTTGCCCAAACCCTTTCTACAGTTTTCAAAATATCACAAACATCCCAAATTCATCGCTTGAGCAATATTTTAGAGCCCAATTTCTGGCTCTCTGCACGTATTCGCAGTTTGAAATTACGACTTCTTATACCGAAAATATGCCAAATACTGAGACCTGCGATGGGTCACATTTTGTCCAATCGCCCTCTGCAATTTTCAAAATATCCTAAATACTCAAAATTAGACCCTTGAGCCATATTTTGGAGTCAAATTCTGGCTCTCTGCACGTATTCGCAGTTTGAAATTACGACTTTTTATACCCAAAATATGCCAATTACTGAAAGAGGCGATGGGTCACATTTTGCCCATACCCTCCCTGCAGTTTTCAAGATATCTCAAACATCCAAATTTCGACGCTTGATCCATATTGTGGAGCCAAATTCTCGCTCTCTGCACGTATTCGCACGTTAAAATTACGACTTTTTATACCCAAAATATGCCAATTACTGAAAGCAGCGATAGGTCACATTTAGCCCAAACCCCCCATGCAGTTTTCAAAAGATCCCAAACATCCCAAATTTGACGCTTGAGCAATATTTTGGAGCCAAATTCTCGCTCTCTCTACGCATTCGCAGTTTGAAATTACGACTTTTTAAACCGAATATATGCCAATTACTGGGAACGGCGAAGGGTCACATTTTGCCCAAAACCCCCCCTGCTGTTTTCAAAATATCACAAACATCACAAATTCGACGCTTGATCCATGTTTTGGAGCCAAATTCTCGTTTTCTGCACGTATTCGCACTTTGAAATTACGACTTGTTATACCGAAAATATTCCAATTACTGAGAGCGGCGATGGGTCACACTTTGCCCAAACCCCCCATGCAGTTTTCAAAATATCTCAAACATCCCAAATTCGCCCCCTGTGCCATATTTTGGAGTCAAATTCTGGCTCTCTGTACGTATTCGCAGGTTGAAATTAAGACTTTTTATACCGAAAATAGGCCTATTACTGAGTGCGGCGATGGGTCACATTTTGCCCAAACCCTCCCTGTAGTTTTCAAAATATCCCAAACATCCCAAATTCAAAGATTGAGTAATATTTAGGAGCCAATTTCTGGCTCTCTGCACGTATTCGCAGTTTGAAATTACGACTTTTTATACCGAAAATATGCCAATTACGGAGTGCGGCGATGGGTCATATTTAGCCCAAACCCTCCCTGCAGTTTTCAAATTATCTGAAACATCCGAAATTCGACGCTTGAGCCATATTTTGGAGCCAAATTCTGACTCTCTGCACGTATTCGCCGTTTGAAATTACGATTTTTTATACCGAAAATATGCAAATTTCTGAGAGTAGCGATGGGTCTCATTTTGCCCAAACCCCCCTGCAGTTTTCAAAATATTCAAAACATCCTAAATTAAACGCTTGAGCCATATTTTGGAGCCAAAATTTGGCTCTCTGCACGTATTCGCTGTTTGAAATTACGACTTTTTATCCCGAAATTATGCCAATTACTATAGGCGGCGATGAATCACAGTTAGCACAAACCCTCCCTGCAGTTTTCAAGTTATCCCAAACATCCCAATTTCAACGCTTGATCCATATTTTGGAGCCAAATTCTCGCTCTCTGCATGTATTCGCACTTTCAAATTTTGACATTTTATACCGAAAATAGGACAAATACTGAGACCGTCGATGGGTCACATTTTGCAGAAACCCACCCTGCAGTTTTCAAAATATCCCAAACATCCAAAATTGGTCGCTTGAGCCATATTTTGGAGCCAAATTCTGGCTTTCTGCACGTATTCGCAGTTTGAAATTACGACTTTTTATACCGAAAATATGCCAATTACTGAAAGCAGCGATGGGTCACATTTTGCCTAAACGCTCCCTACAGTTTTCAAATTATCACAAACACCCCAAATTCGACGCTAGAGTAATATTTAGGAGCCAAATTCTGGCTCTGCACGTATTCGGAGTTTGAAACTACGACATTTTATACCGAAAATATGCCAATTATTGAGTGCTGTGATGAGGCACATTTTGCCCAAACCCTCCCTGCAGTTTTCAAAATATCCCAAACATCCCAAATTCGACGCTTGAGCCAAATTTTGGAGCCAAATTCTGGCTCTCTGCACGTATTCGCCATTTGAAAATACGAATTTTATACCTAAAATATGCCAATTAATGTAACCGGCGATTTGTCACATTTTGCTCAAACCCTCCCTGCAGTTTTCCAAATATCCCAAACATCCCAAATTCGACGCTTGAGCCATATTTTGGAGTCAAATTCTGGCTCTCTGCACGTATTTGCAGTTTGAAATTACGACTTTTTATTCCGAATATATGCCTATTACTTGCAGCAGCGATGGGTCACATTTTGCCCAAACCGCCCCAGCAGTTTTCAAAATATCACAAACATCCCAAATTCGACTCTTGAGCAATATTTCTGAGCTAAATTCTGGCTCTCTTCACGTATTCGGGGATTTAAATTACGACTTTTTATACAGAAAATATGCCAATTATTGAAAGTGTCGATGGATCACATTTTGCCCAAACCCTCCCTGCAGTTTTTAAAATATCCCAAAAATTCAAAATTCGACGCTTGAGCCATATTTTGGAGGCAAATTCTGGCTTTCTGCACGTAATCGCCGTGTGAAATTACGATTTTTATACCCAAAATATGCCAGTTACTGAAAGCGGCGATGGGTCACATTTTGCCCAAACCACCCCTGCAGTTTTTAGGATATCCCAAACATCGAAATTTCGACGCTTGATCCATATTTTAGAACCAAATTCTCGCTCTCTGCACGTATTCGCACTTTGAAATTACGACTTTTTTTACCGAAAATATGCCACTTACTGAGAGCGACGATGGGTCACATTTTGCCCAAGCCCCCTGCAGTTTTTAAAATTTCCAAAACATCCCAAATTCGGCGCTTGAGCAATATTTTGGAAATGAATTCTCACTCTTTGCACGTATTCGCAGTATAAAATTACGACTTTTTAAAGCGAATATATGCCAATTACTGGGATCAGCGATGTTGCACATTTTGCCCAAACCCTCCCTGCAATTTTCAAAATATCCTAAACAACCCAAATTCTACGCTTGACCCATATTTTTAACCCAAATTCTGGCTCTCTGCACGTATTCGCAGTTTGAAATTACAAATTTTTTACCGAAAATATGCCAATTACTGAAAGCAGCGATTGATCACATTTTGCCCAAACTCTCCCTGCAGTTTATAAAATATCCCAAACATCCGAAAATCGGCGCTTGAGCCCTATTTTAAAGGAAAATTCTGGCTCTCTGCACGTAATCGCCGTTTGGAATTACAATATTTTTACCCAAAATATGCCAATTACTGAAAGCGGCGATGGGGCACATTTTGTCCAAACCCTCCCTGCAGTTTCTAGATATCCCAAACATCCCAATTTCGACGCTTGATCCATATTTTGGAGCCAAATTCGCGCTCTCTGCACGTATTCGCACTTTGAAATTACGACTTTTTATACCGAAAATATGCCAATTTCTGAGAGCGACGATTGGTCACCTTTTGCCCAAACCCTCCATGCAGTTTTCAAAATATCCCAAACATCTCAAATGCGACCCTTGAGTTATATTTTGGAGCCAAATTCCTGCTCCCTGCACGCATTCGCAGATTGAAATTCCGACGTTTTAAACTGAAAATATGCAAATTACTGAAAGCGGCGATGATCACATTTTGCCAAACCCTCCATGCAGTTTTTAAAATATCCCAAACATCCCAATTTCGACGCTTGAGCCATATTTAGTAGGCAAATTCTGGCTCTCTGCACGTAATCGCAATTTGAAATTACGACTTTTTATACCGAAAATATGCCAAGTACTGAGAGCGGCGATGAGTCAATTTTTGCCCAAACCCTCCCCGGCAGTTTTCAAAATATCCCGAACATCCGAAATTCGATGCTTGAACCATATGTAGGAGCCAAATTCTGGCTCTCTGCACGAATTCGCAGTTTGAAATTACGACTTGTTATACCGAAAATATGCCAATTACTGAGAGTTGCGATGGGTCACATTTTGCCCAAACCTTCCCTGCAGTTTACAAAATATCCCAAACGTCCAAAATTCTACGCTTGAGCCATATTTTGGAGCCAAATTCTGGCTCTCTACACGTATTCGCCGTTTAAAATTATGAAATTTTATTGAGAGTGATGGAGAGTCTCAATAGAGTGAGAGATCCCACTCTTAAGCTTCTGCATCACTTTCTTCAGCCTCTGTATCACTCTCTTGAGCCTCTGCGTCCCCTCTCTTAAGCCTCTGCATCACTCTCTTAAGCCTCTGCATCACTCTCTTGAGCTTCTGCATCACTCTCTTCAGCGTCTACATCCCTCTCCTGAGCCTCTGCATCACTCTCGTAAGCCTCTGCATCACTCTCTTGAGCCTCTGCATAACTCTCTTGAGCATCTGCATCACTCTCGTCAGCCTCTGCATCCCTCTCTTGAGCCTCTGCATCATTCTCCTAAGCATCTGCATCACTCTCTTCAGCCTCTGCATCACTCTCTTGAGCCTCTGCATCCCTCTCTTAAGCCTCTGCATCACTCTCTTAAGCCTCCGCATGACTCTCTTAAGCCGCTTCATCACACTTTTTAGCCGCTGCATCACTCTCATGATCCTCTGCATCTCTCTCTTGAGCCTCTACATCACTCTCTTGAGCCTCTACATCATTCTCTTGAGCCTCTGCATCACTCACTTGAGCCTCTCCATCACTCTCTTAAGCCTCTGCATCCCTCTCTTATTCCTCTGCATCACTCTCTTTAGCCTCTGCATCATTCTCTTGAGCCTCTGCATCCCTCTCTTCACCCTCTACATCATTCTATTGAGCCTCTGCATCATTCTCTTGAGCCTCTGCATCACTCTTTTAAGCCTCTGCATCTCTCTCTTCAGCCTCTGCATCACTCTCTTAAGCCTCTGCATCCCTCTTTTGAGCCTCTGAATCCCTCTCTTGAGCCTCTGCATCACTCTCTCGAGCCTCTGCATCGCTCTCTTCATCCTCTGCATCCCTCTCGTGAGCCTCTGCATTACTCTCATGAGCCTCTGCATCACCCTCTTATGCCTCTGCAAACCTATTTTGAGCCTCTGCATCACTTTCTCAAGCCTCTGCATCCCTTTCTTGAGCCTCTGCATCGCTCTCTTGAACTGCTGCTGTTATGATCTCAGCCTGCAGGAGAAACGAGTCTCCCTTCTTGAGAGTTATTCGTCAAGCCTGACCTAACTAGAAGGTCTAGCAAGTATTGAGGTGATAACGCATATGTAAAATAGTTGGTTGGATATGTGTAACAGTTTGAGATTATGGACAATGCAGAAGAAAATAGATAAATGACGGGCTAGGAGATGTGGACATTTTGCTGGAGGCGTGAGGCTCGCTTCCGGAGGACCTTGACCTCACTTGAGTGCCAGACATCGCAGGGGGAAGCCGCTCTCCGTTTGAGCTCCCGCCAGAAGGGAACCCCTAGTGATATATCTCGAAGAGAAGAGAAGTGTGCGGACGTACCAGCTGTGGAATCGAGCTGGGAACGTTGTGGTCTCAAGTCCTGGTCGACGAGCAGATATTAAATCGCCCAGAAGCATTATTGTGGGCTGTGTGGAGCGCCCTGACCAGACGCCGTCAGAGGAAAAGCGCCCTCGATCAGTTAATCTGTGGTAAGCACGATATACGCCAGTTCATAGTGATCGCTTGTAGTTTGGTCGTGTGCCCAGCGACAGTAGCAATGTTTATTTATAAGTTAGACATGTTTTAATAAGGCAGAAGGCCTGAAATAAGAGAGTGGAGAGGGAGGAACACGGAGCGACGTCCGCCCCCTCTGAGCGCTGGCGGAAGACTGAGGGAGCCTGGCTCTTGACGGAGGAAGACCCTCCCAGTGAGTGAGGTCCGCCGCCAGGCGAGGTGGAGTATGGACCCGCCCAAAACGGGGGAGTCCACTCTCACTGTATGTAGAGAACAGATAGAGGTTTGAGGCAAGCATATTGTGTGGTTATTTTTGTTTATGTGTTAAAGGGGAACATTTTATTGGAGTGTCGATGGGTTGCAGGTTTGTTCTTTGGGGAAGAAGTTGCTGAGAACTTCGAAGCTAGCAGATGATGTAGCTGATGAGACTCCAAGGTAGTGGAGCAGAGGACCTCGAGCTGTGAGGAGAAGCAGCAGTGAAGAGGAGTGTCACGTGCTTCTGTAGAGGTGGTGTAGCAGCCAAGAGAGCTGTGGAAGAACCTAACAGAAGGGTGAAGCACCGTAGTTGCACAAGGAAACTTCATGATAGCAGCCTGGAGGAGCTGCAGAGGATCCTGGTAGTGAAGCCCGGAAGAACCTAAGGATATTAGGGTTGTGAACTTCCAGAGGTCGAAGGGGAAGTTCTGGTGGATTACTTATAGGGAGTTGATAGTGTTTGGTTGTCATTAGCGTGCAAGACGCAGTGAGAGGTGAGTGACTGTTGGCATTCCTACGTCAAGGAGTTTTTTTATATTGAAGTATCAATGAACATTTATACTGGTATATGTTATTGCATTCAAATGCTGGTTTTCTATATATATATGTTATCTTGCTGATGGTGCAACAGTGTGTAGGCTTGACCAACTTGAGGAGGTTAATGGTATCAGGTGGCGAACCAGGAGATAGGATACCCTTGATAAGCTGATAATAGAGTTCTGATGGTGTTGGAGTGCAACCTGATTGTGATATTATAGAGTATAGGATTCATTATTATTATATGTGTGTATGTATCGTGTATGTGCTTTGTCAAGTAAATGTGTCACAATTTGCTGGTGTTTGCCCTTGTCCTAGTGAGGCTTCCCAGGAGGTAGTAAAGAAGGAGAGAGAAAGAACCAAGAACCACTGCTGTGGACAGGGTAGGAGGTAATACTAGTAAGTCATAGGGGATTGAGGAGATCATATCTTATCTAAGGAGAGAGTGGGGAGTCACAGCGGCTCGAGTGGGTGTGTGCACGTGACAACGAGGCTAAGTGTTGGAGCCGCATCCCCTAACCGTGTGGCGTTGAGCCCCTCTCCAAGAGCCAGAAGCGCCAAGGGTGATCTCCTAGAGAGGTATAAGCACTCTACCGAGTTGTGGGTTGGGTTGTCCGTAGAGAAGGATCAACGACGACAACACCAACCAACCCACAGTCTATAATAAATTGGGGGCCTGTGTCCGGGAGAGTGAACTGACACACCCACACCCTGTCCAAGAGTGGATTTGTACACCCTTGCTGAAATAGATAAACTGTGTGACCGCAGGTGTATATTCTCTCTCTTGGGAAGACTCACAGGACAAAGAGGGATAAGGTGCAAACGTTTGTGGAGTCAGGCAAGCCTGAGGACTTAGAAGGTTGCACGAGGGATCAATTGAAACAAATAGCAGAAAATGTGGCATCAGGTTGAAAGCATCTAAAGTAGCTGGGATGAAGGATGAGATCCTTAGACAGTTGAGAGCCAGAAGTGAAGCGGCAGAACAAGGAGCCCAGGAAGGAGCTGAAAGTAGAAAGGAGGATGATGGGCAGGATGAAGTGAGATCCCAGGGATCGAGTAGGAGCAGCAAGAGTAGCCGCAGTAGCAGGAGTAGCCGAAATAGGAGCTTGGAGAGATTCCAGTTAGAGCTCCAGATGCAGCGTGAGGAGAGACAGTTCCAGCTGGAAAAGATGAAATTAGAACTCCAGATGAAAAATGAAGCCGAGAAGGAAAAAGAGAAAACCAGGCTGGAAGTAGAAAAAGAGAAAACCAGGCTGGAAGTAGAAAAAGAAAAACCAGGTTGGAAGTAGAAAAAGAGAAAACCAGAGTAAGAGAACTGGAGTTGGAACAAGAAAAAGAAAAAGCCCAGGTCGAAAAAGAAAAAGCCCAGGTCGAAAAAGAAAAAGAGAGAACAAAACAAATGCAGATAGAAGCGAATAGAACCTTGGCTGAGCAAAGGATTGAACATGGGTTGCCAGAGAGCACCACCCAGGTATCACACCCACCAGATGTTAGGGTTAGGGAGAAGGACATTCCCTTGTTTGTTCCCGAAGAGGCAGAGAGCTTCTTCGAGCATTTTGAGAAAGTAGCCAGCATCAAAGAGTGGCCACAGGAGGAATGGGCCCAGCTGGTCCAGTTAAGATTGACCGGTGCAGCCAGGGAGGCATACACCCAATTGTCACTGGAAGAGTGCCAGGATTACGCCACAGTAAAGAGCAGCATATTGCGCTCGTTTCAGTTAACCTCAGAGGCTTATAGGAAGCGCTTCAGAGAAATGATCAAAGTTGGAGCATGTACGTTTGCTGAGACAGCAAGAGATCTGGAAAGACGATTCCAGAGGTGGATTGAGGCTGCTGGAGTTGGATCTTACGCTGACCTGAAGCAACTGATGGTCATGGAAAAGTTCTTGGAGATGATGCATCCCGAAACAAAGTTCAAGATCCAAGAAGCAGGGATAAAGGAGGTGAAAGATGCCGCAGATAGGGCGGATATGATTACTGAAGCATACAAGAGCTTGAGGGAGAACAGAGTGAGAAGCGAGGTGAGACGCAGCAATGGCAGATCCAATGGAGTCTGGGAGGAAGAAATTATGAGAGACCCAGAGGAGTCTGGGGTGAGAAAAATTTTGATAAATGGGCAGATAAAAGTAAGTACCCAAAAACTCAGAAGAGTAGGTCGCGCACTTCGTCTGAAAGTGAAGATGGAGGAGCAAAACGAGAAACTGATCGGTATCCAGGAAATCAAGAATCCAGTAAAGCTCCACAGAGTACGAGTAGTACGTCTGGCCCGAGGAACTCCAATACGAGTGGGCAGAGTCAGAGCTACTCTGGTACGTATAGGAGAGATTTCTCCCAGATGAGATGTTACAATTGTAACGGATTGGGTCACGTGATGCGATATTGTCGGCAGGGCAAGAGAGTTGTGACCCTGGCCATGTGTGACCCCCGAGGTAAATATACTAATGTGTTCCGAGACAAACCACAGAGAGCGAACTTAGTGAACGAGAGGTATAGGCCGTTCATGAGCAAAGGTTGGATCAGTGTAGGAAGCCAACCTGAGGTAGAAGTTGGTATCTTAAGAGATACCGGAGCTAATCAGAGCTTGATTGCGAGAAGCCTGATTGGGAATGATCGACGGTTAGCTGGCAGTGGGAAGATGAAAGTATATGTGTTATTGTCGGAGAGTGACATGCCCATTTGTACTGTCCTGCTAAGGTCGGAATATGTGTCGGCAGAGGTGATGTTGGGAGTGTGCCCCGACATACCTATTCCAGGAGTCCAAGTGATCCTGGGAAATGACTTGTGCGGGACAAAGGTGTTGACAAGAGTCATGGCGGAGACTGTGCCAGAGGAGTGCCCAGAAGGCCACTGCACGGGTGGGACACCTGAGAGTGTGAACCTGACTGACATCCGAGGAGATGAGTCAGGAGACCGCCAAGCCATTGAAAACCCTGTCTCGGTAGTGATGAAGACAGAGGTGGCCGACAAGGAAGACACTGGAGAAGGTGAGACAGTGTCGATTCAGCCAGTGGAAGATATTGATGTAGACATAGCGTGGCTGTTTGATGAAGGTCCAGCCCAGAAAAATGAAGTCTCGGTGAGGTCAAAAGTGAAGATGGCCCAGCCGAAGAAGAATACTGTGAAGGGAGTTGACCGGAAGAGAGCCCAGACTGCTGAAATTGAGAGTCGGAAGGCGAATGCAACTGTGCTGAGTAGGAATGAGGAAAGATGTGGACAGACTGAGGACGGGAATAGAGCGTCAAGTC
>NW_027189402.1:188185-225931 GCF_040958095.1 Procambarus clarkii | reverse complement strand
GGGGGGGAGTGATAAGAATAATAATTATTCCTAAATCCTTTAGCTAAAGTCAACACTGACCAACCTATGCCCGTTCCCTACCCCAGACCATTCCCTCTACAAATACATGATTTAGTAATAATAAGCCCTAATAATATATTAATGAATAAATTTTAAAATAAATCTGTGGATGGCTGCAGCCTCCAGCATGTGGCCTTATTACATAGACATTCTCTTATATATATATATATATATATATATATATATATATATATATATATATATATATATATATATATATATATATATATATATATATATATATATATATATATATATATTTATATCAATATACATAAATAAATATTCACTAATATATTCCTTTAAAATTGACACAAGCGGATTAAGGCGTCCTGTACATACCAGTTGCATTGATCCTGGCAGTATGGGTTCGAGTCACATCTGGCATGTGAGTTTTCAGTTGCATATAGTCCTGGGGACCATTAAGGCTTGTTCGCATGTATATATGTATATATATATATATATATATATATATATATATATATATATATATATATATATATATATATATATATATATATATATATATATATATGTATAATATATATATATATATATATATATATATATTTAAAAAATCTGTCATATTTGTAAATTAAATAAAAATATTTAATTATTAAATTTAATTTAATTTGTTTTATTAATATAATTATTTAATAATTTAATAAAATAATAATTTATTAAATCACACTAATTTGATTACTTATTTAATAAACTTAAATAATAAATAATAAATTAAATATTGATATATACTTGTGTGTCCAGGAGGCCATCTGTGTCCCCTCAGATGGTCTCCCTTATCACAGTTTGTGTCTATGGATGTGTGTCTGTGTGTGAGTGTGTATATCCCTGTGAGTGTCCGGGCGAGTGTGTGTGAGTGTGAGTGTCCCTGTGAGTGTCCGGGTGCGTGTGTGTCCGGTTATACCTGTGGGTCCAGGAGGCCATCTGTGTCCCCTCAGATGGTCTCCCTTATCACAGTCTATGGGTATGTGTGAGTGTGAGTGCCCCTGTGAGTGTTCAGGTGAGGGTGTGTGTGCGTGTGTGTGAGTGTCCGGGTTTATGTGAGGTTTGGTTCCAGGGAAACATCCTTCCCCCCCCCCCCCCCTTCCTTCTCCTCCCTTATTCCCACCGTGGGTTCGAATCCCAGGTGATTAGACCTGCTCTAGGTCCATGGATCCAAGGTATCCTATCCGTGGGCCTAACGGATTTCACCCCTTCCCCACTTTCCAAGGGCCAGGCCAATTCCAGCTATCCAGGGAACCTGTCGAAACAGAGGCAGCTGCAGGAGGGGACACACAAATATTTGTGCCCTGCAGTTACACACCCGTTCCGACAGACTCGATCGCAATCTATCCAGATGAGAACACGTTCTCTTCCGACTAGACCACGCTGGAGTCGCTGTATGTCTCAAATTTGGTTCCTTTATTTATAGTTAGTATTTTTGGTGAATTAATTGATTTGTTTTAATTTTTTATTGACTTAGGTACAACGATTTGGGGAGTTGGGGGGGGGGAGGAGGAGGGGGGGGGGGGTTGTGTGTGTAATGGATTGTCGAGATCGTGGTTGGTTAGTATTTATCTAGTTGTGTTCACCTAGTTGTGCTTGCGAGGGTTGAGCTCTACTCTTTCGGCCCGCCTCTCAACTGTCAATCAATCAATTATTACTAACTAATAAAAAACATTCCACACACACACACACCCAGGAAGCAGCCCGTAGCAGCTGTCTAATGCCCAGGTACATATTTACTGCTAGGTATCAGGGGCATCAGAATGATAGAAACTCTGCTGATTTCCGTTTGTTCCATCACCGGGGGATCGAATGAGCTACGATTACGAGTCGAGAGCGACGTCCACTCAGCTATAAAGACCCCTAGTTTGTGAATTGGTGCAAAAGATAATTTGTGAGAGGTTAATTTAAAGGAATGATGTTTGGTGGCTTTGAAAGCTTTGGATGGGAGGGGGGTTGGCAGTTATGAATTAAAATTGTTAATTTTTTAAGATAGGATATATATGCAAAAGACGTTTCGAGATATAGTAAGAAAAGTGTTTCTGACTGAGGTTAGGTACTGTGTGATTGACTTGTATGTTAGGAAAAAGAGTACTTATTAGAAACTAAAATGATAATTTGAAATGTTTCTTAGCAAATAGTTGCAAATTATTGTTTGAAAAGCCTATGGTTCCCCTTCCCTACACAAACACACGTGAGCACAATTAGTCCACAGGATTCAGAGAGAGTGAGAGTGAACAGCGAAATAGTAACAAAAAATGTGACAATGAGGGGAAACTATGTCATTCAAACGTTAACCATATAAATTACAGTAACACTAACCGAGCGTCCACATACATATTCCAATCAATTTACATAAATAAACATTCACTAATATATTCCTTTAAAATGGACACACGCAGATAGTCGCAGTACACATGTCAGTTCAATTACTGGTACACATAAACACTCATAGCTGGACGTGTCTGTCCATCTTGACAATAGTAGACATGTAACAAAAAATGTGACAATAATGGGAAACTATGTCATTCAAACGTATAAATGTTAACCATATTAATTACAGTAACACTAATCGCGCGCACACGTACATATGTCAATCAATTTACATAAATACACATTCACTAATGTGTACCTTTAAAATGGACACATACAGATAATTACCGTACACATGTCAGTTCAATTACAGGTACACATACACACACATAGCTTCACGTGTCTGTCGGTCTTGACAATAGTACACATGGATACGCACACAAACAGTCCATTATCAATTAATGTGTGTGTGTGTGTGTATTTATTTTCTCCTTGTATTTACTATATGTATCTGCAGAATCGAGTTATTAGCTCTTGGACCCCGCCTATCAAATATATGTATTTTTCCTTTTTTTATATCTACTACATCTATTTCTCTCTAACACACACACACACACACACACACACACAAACTGGAGGCCTACCGTCTAAACGGAGAGAGTTCGTTGGTTATAACCCTAATGGTCCCATATCGAATCTCAGTTGATGCAATAGCAAATCGACCGATATTCTTTAACCTGATTTGCCTGTTCACCGGCTCCCCTCCGACCGGGGAGCCAGTCGGCCAAGCGGACAGCACACTGGACACTGGACTTGTGATCCTGTGGTCCCGGGTTCGATTCCGGGCGCCGCCGAGAAACAATGGGCAGAGTTTCTTTCACCCTGTGCCCCTGTTACCTTGCAGTAAAACAGGTACCTGGGTGTTAGTCAGCTGTCACGGGCTGCTTCCTGGTGGTGGAGGCCTGGTCGAGGACCGAACCGCGGGGACACTAAAGCCCCGAAATCATCTCAAGAAGAACCTCAAGAGATAACCACAAATGAATCCATCAATGGATCCACCTATCTATCTACTTATATCTGTCAATCCATCAATTTATCTTCAATTAAACCAACCATTTATCATTATATACATTTATATTCCATTTATCCGAGCATCAACTCTTCTGTCTATCCATCCATCTACTCATATGTCTTTCCATCCATCAGATAGACGGATGCATCTATGCATCCGTCTATCCGTCAATGTATATATTTAGCAATCAATGTAAACATCCATCTATCTACTTATATAAATTTACCTTTAATCCCTGTTTCACCTGCACCACTCCCCCCTGTTTCTCCATCTGCATCCCTGTTTCACCTGCACCACTCCCCCTGTTCCCCCATCCCCATCCCTGTTTCACCTGCACCACTCCCACTGTTCCTCCCTCTTCATCCCTGTTTCACCTGCACCACTCCCCTCTGTTTCTCCCTCTTCATCCCTGTTTCATCTGCACCACTCCCCCTGTTCCCCCCTCTTCCTCTCTGTTTCACCTGTACAGCACCCCCTGTTCCCCCCTCTTGCTCCCTGTTTCACCTGCACCACTCCCCCTGTTCCCTCTCTTCATTCCACCTCTAAATCCCGTATCCTCCCCCCCCCCCACCACCTTTGCCCCTTTTCCTTTGACTTAAATCAGGACCAATAAACTTCTTTATGTGTTTAATTTAGGTTTTTTCTAAGTACGAAAAAGTCTTCAGCCATCTCAAGCATTATTTTACAATTAACTTTAATTAAATTGGTAGGGGGGGGGGGGGAGTGATAAGAATAATAATTATTCCTAAATCCTTTAGCTAAAGTCAACACTGACCAACCTATGCCCGTTCCCTACCCCAGACCATTCCCTCTACAAATACATGATTTAGTAATAATAAGCCCTAATAATATATTAATGAATAAATTTTAAAATAAATCTGTGGATGGCTGCAGCCTCCAGCATGTGGCCTTATTACATAGACATTCTCTTTATATATATATATATATATATATATATATATATATATATATATATATATAACTGAAAACTCACACCCCAGAAGTGACTCGAACCCATACTCCCACAACTGGTATGTACAGGGACGCCTTAATCCGCTTGACCATCACGACCGGACATAAGGAAGTGATAGCCGAGGCTATATGAACCACTTCCCCGCCGGCACTCGGATGGTAATCTTGGGCATAGCATTTTATCAAATCACCTCATTCTTTGGGGCACACGTGAGGAACACAAATGCAAACAAGCCTGAATGGTCCCCAGGACTATATACAACTGAAAACTCACACCCCAGAAGTGACTCGAACCCATACTCCCACAACTGGTATGTACAGGGACGCCTTAATCCGCTTGACCATCACGACCGGACATAAGGAAGTGATAGCCGAGGCTATATGAACCACTTCCCCGCCGGCACTCGGATGGTAATCTTGGGCATAGCATTTTATCAAATCACCTCATTCTTTGGGGCACACGTGAGGAACACAAATGCAAACAAGCCTGAATGGTCCCCAGGACTATATACAACTGAAAACTCACACCCCAGAAGTGACTCGAACCCATACTCCCACAACTGGTATGTACAGGGACGCCTTAATCCGCTTGACCATCACGACCGGACATAAGGAAGTGATAGCCGAGGCTATATGAACCACTTCCCCGCCGGCACTCGGATGGTAATCTTGGGCATAGCATTTTATCAAATCACCTCATTCTTTGGGGCACACGTGAGGAACACAAATGCAAACAAGCCTGAATGGTCCCCAGGACTATATACAACTGAAAACTCACACCCCAGAAGTGACTCGAACCCATACTCCCACAACTGGTATGTACAGGGACGCCTTAATCCGCTTGACCATCACGACCGGACATAAGGAAGTGATAGCCGAGGCTATATGAACCACTTCCCCGCCGGCACTCGGATGGTAATCTTGGGCATAGCATTTTATCAAATCACCTCATTCTTTGGGGCACACGTGAGGAACACAAATGCAAACAAGCCTGAATGGTCCCCAGGACTATATACAACTGAAAACTCACACCCCAGAAGTGACTCGAACCCATACTCCCACAACTGGTATGTACAGGGACGCCTTAATCCGCTTGACCATCACGACCGGACATAAGGAAGTGATAGCCGAGGCTATATGAACCACTTCCCCGCCGGCACTCGGATGGTAATCTTGGGCATAGCATTTTATCAAATCACCTCATTCTTTGGGGCACACGTGAGGAACACAAATGCAAACAAGCCTGAATGGTCCCCAGGACTATATACAACTGAAAACTCACACCCCAGAAGTGACTCGAACCCATACTCCCACAACTGGTATGTACAGGGACGCCTTAATCCGCTTGACCATCACGACCGGACATAAGGAAGTGATAGCCGAGGCTATATGAACCACTTCCCCGCCGGCACTCGGATGGTAATCTTGGGCATAGCATTTTATCAAATCACCTCATTCTTTGGGGCACACGTGAGGAACACAAATGCAAACAAGCCTGAATGGTCCCCAGGACTATATACAACTGAGTCACTTCTGGGGTGTGAGTTTTCAGTTGTATATAGTCCTGGGGACCATTCAGGCTTGTTTGCATTTGTGTTCCTCACGTGTGCCCCAAAGAATGAGGTGATTTGATAAAATGCTATGCCCAAGATTACCATCCGAGTGCCGGCGGGGAAGTGGTTCATATAGCCTCGGCTATCACTTCCTTATGTCCGGTCGTGATGGTCAAGCGGATTAAGGCGTCCCTGTACATACCAGTTGTGGGAGTATGGGTTCGAGTCACTTCTGGGGTGTGAGTTTTCAGTTGTATATAGTCCTGGGGACCATTCAGGCTTGTTTGCATTTGTGTTCCTCACGTGTGCCCCAAAGAATGAGGTGATTTGATAAAATGCTATGCCCAAGATTACCATCCGAGTGCCGGCGGGGAAGTGGTTCATATAGCCTCGGCTATCACTTCCTTATGTCCGGTCGTGATGGTCAAGCGGATTAAGGCGTCCCTGTACATACCAGTTGTGGGAGTATGGGTTCGAGTCACTTCTGGGGTGTGAGTTTTCAGTTGTATATAGTCCTGGGGACCATTCAGGCTTGTTTGCATTTGTGTTCCTCACGTGTGCCCCAAAGAATGAGGTGATTTGATAAAATGCTATGCCCAAGATTACCATCCGAGTGCCGGCGGGGAAGTGGTTCATATAGCCTCGGCTATCACTTCCTTATGTCCGGTCGTGATGGTCAAGCGGATTAAGGCGTCCCTGTACATACCAGTTGTGGGAGTATGGGTTCGAGTCACTTCTGGGGTGTGAGTTTTCAGTTGTATATAGTCCTGGGGACCATTCAGGCTTGTTTGCATTTGTGTTCCTCACGTGTGCCCCAAAGAATGAGGTGATTTGATAAAATGCTATGCCCAAGATTACCATCCGAGTGCCGGCGGGGAAGTGGTTCATATAGCCTCGGCTATCACTTCCTTATGTCCGGTCGTGATGGTCAAGCGGATTAAGGCGTCCCTGTACATACCAGTTGTGGGAGTATGGGTTCGAGTCACTTCTGGGGTGTGAGTTTTCAGTTGTATATAGTCCTGGGGACCATTCAGGCTTGTTTGCATATATATATATATATATATATATATATATATATATATATATATATATATATATATATATATATATATATATATATATATATATTTATATCAATTTACATAAATAAATATTCACTAATATATTCCTTTAAAATTGACACAAGCGGATTAAGGCGTCCTGTACATACCAGTTGCATTGATCCGGGCAGTATGGGTTCGAGTCACTTCTGGCATGTGAGTTTTCAGTTGCATATAGTCCTGGGGACCATTAAGGCTTGTTCGCATGTATATATGTATATATATATATATATATATATATATATATATATATATATATATATATATATATATATATATATATATATATATATATATATATATATATGTATAATATATATATATATATATATATATATATATATATATATATTTAAAAAATCTGTCATATTTGTAAATTAAATAAAAAATATTTAATTATTAAATTTAATTTAATTTGTTTTATTAATATAATTATTTAATAATTTAATAAAATAATAATTTATTAAATCACACTAATTTGATTACTTATTTAATAAACTTAAATAATAAATAATAAATTAAATATTGATATATACTTGTGTGTCCAGGAGGCCATCTGTGTCCCCTCAGATGGTCTCCCTTATCACAGTTTGTGTCTATGGATGTGTGTCTGTGTGTGAGTGTGTATATCCCTGTGAGTGTCCGGGCGAGTGTGTGTGAGTGTGAGTGTCCCTGTGAGTGTCCGGGTGCGTGTGTGTCCGGTTATACCTGTGGGTCCAGGAGGCCATCTGTGTCCCCTCAGATGGTCTCCCTTATCACAGTCTATGGGTATGTGTGAGTGTGAGTGTTCGGGTGAGGGTGTGTGTGCGTGTGTGTGAGTGTCCGGGTTTATGTGAGGTGTGGTTCCAGGGAAACATCCTTCCCCCCCCCCCCCCTTCCTTCTCCTCCCTTATTCCCACCGTGGGTTCGAATCCCAGGTGATTAGACCTGCTCTAGGTCCATGGATCCAAGGTATCCATCCGTGGGCCTAACGGATTTCACCCCTTCCCCACTTTCCAAGGGCCAGGCCAATTCCAGCTATCCAGGGAACCTGTCGAAACAGAGGCAGCTGCAGGAGGGGACACACAAATATTTGTGCCCTGCAGTTACACACCCGTTCCGACAGACTCGATCGCAATCTATCCAGATGAGAACACGTTCTCTTCCGACTAGACCACGCTGGAGTCGCTGTATGTCTCAAATTTGGTTCCTTTATTTATAGTTAGTATTTTTGGTGAATTAATTGATTTGTTTTAATTTTTTATTGACTTAGGTACAACGATTTGGGGAGTTGGGGGGGGGGAGGAGGAGGGGGGGGGGGGGTTGTGTGTGTAATGGATTGTCGAGATCGTGGTTGGTTAGTATTTATCTAGTTGTGTTCACCTAGTTGTGCTTGCGAGGGTTGAGCTCTACTCTTTCGGCCCGCCTCTCAACTGTCAATCAATCAATTATTACTAACTAATAAAAAACATTCCACACACACACACACCCAGGAAGCAGCCCGTAGCA
This sequence comes from Procambarus clarkii, assembly GCF_040958095.1. Classification (NCBI taxonomy): domain Eukaryota; kingdom Metazoa; phylum Arthropoda; class Malacostraca; order Decapoda; family Cambaridae; genus Procambarus; species Procambarus clarkii. The sequence goes on along the minus strand of NW_027189402.1, from coordinate 217,367 downwards.
GCTGTCTAACGCCCAGGTACATATTTACTGCTAGGTATCAGGGGCATCAGAATGATAGAAACTCTGCTGATTTCCGTTTGTTCCATCACCGAGGGATCGAATGAGCTACGATTACGAGTCGAGAGCGACGTCCACTCAGCTATAAAGACCCCTAGTTTGTGAATTGGTGCAAAAGATAATTTGGGAGAGGTTAATTAAAAGGAATGATGTTTGGTGGCTTTGAAAGCTTTGGATGGGAGGGGGGTTGGCAGTTATGAATTAAAATTGTTAATTTTTTAAGATAGGATATATATGCAAAAGACGTTTCGAGATATAGTAAGAAAAGTGTTTCTGACTGAGGTTAGGTACTGTGTGATTGACTTGTATGTTAGGAAAAAGAGTACTTATTAGAAACTAAAATGATAATTTGAAATGTTTCTTAGCAAATAGTTGCAAATTATTGTTTGAAAAGCCTATGGTTCCCCTTCCCTACACAAACACACGTGAGCACAATTAGTCCACAGGATTCAGAGAGAGTGAGAGTGAACAGCGAAATAGTAACAAAAAATGTGACAATGAGGGGAAACTATGTCATTCAAACGTTAACCATATAAATTACAGTAACACTAACCGAGCGTCCACATACATATTCCAATCAATTTACATAAATAAACATTCACTAATATATTCCTTTAAAATGGACACACGCAGATAGTTGCAGTACACATGTCAGTTCAATTACTGGTACACATAAACACTCATAGCTGGACGTGTCTGTCCATCTTGACAATAGTAGACATGTAACAAAAAATGTGACAATAATGGGAAACTATGTCATTCAAACGTATAAATGTTAACCATATTAATTACAGTAACACTAATCGCGCGCACACGTACATATGTCAATCAATTTACATAAATACACATTCACTAATGTGTACCTTTAAAATGGACACATACAGATAATTACCGTACACATGTCAGTTCAATTACAGGTACACATACACACACATAGCTTCACGTGTCTGTCGGTCTTGACAATAGTACACATGGATACGCACACAAACAGTCCATTATCAATTAATGTGTGTGTGTGTGTGTATTTATTTTCTCCTTGTATTTACTATATGTATCTGCAGAATCGAGTTATTAGCTCTTGGACCCCGCCTATCAAATATATGTATTTTTCCTTTTTTATATCTACTACATCTATTTCTCTCTAACACACACACACACACACACACACACACAAACTGGAGGCCTACCGTCTAAACGGAGAGAGTTCGTTGGTTATAACCCTAATGGTCCCATATCGAATCTCAGTTGATGCAATAGCAAATCGACCGATATTCTTTAACCTGATTTGCCTGTTCACCGGCTCCCCTCCGACCGGGGAGCCAGTCGGCCAAGCGGACAGCACACTGGACACTGGACTTGTGATCCTGTGGTCCCGGGTTCGATTCCGGGCGCCGCCGAGAAACAATGGGCAGAGTTTCTTTCACCCTGTGCCCCTGTTACCTTGCAGTAAAACAGGTACCTGGGTGTTAGTCAGCTGTCACGGGCTGCTTCCTGGTGGTGGAGGCCTGGTCGAGGACCGAACCGCGGGGACACTAAAGCCCCGAAATCATCTCAAGAAGAACCTCAAGAGATAACCACAAATGAATCCATCAATGGATCCACCTATCTATCTACTTATATCTGTCAATCCATCAATTTATCTTCAATTAAACCAACCATTTATCATTATATACATTTATATTCCATTTATCCGAGCATCAACTCTTCTGTCTATCCATCCATCTACTCATATGTCTTTCCATCCATCAGATAGACGGATGCATCTATGCATCCGTCTATCCGTCAATGTATATATTTAGCAATCAATGTAAACATCCATCTATCTACTTATATAAATTTACCTTTAATCCCTGTTTCACCTGCACCACTCCCCCCTGTTTCTCCATCTGCATCCCTGTTTCACCTGCACCACTCCCCCTGTTCCCCCATCCCCATCCCTGTTTCACCTGCACCACTCCCACTGTTCCTCCCTCTTCATCCCTGTTTCACCTGCACCACTCCCCTCTGTTTCTCCCTCTTCATCCCTGTTTCATCTGCACCACTCCCCCTGTTCCCCCCTGTTCCTCTCTGTTTCACCTGTACAGCACCCCCTGTTCCCCCCTCTTGCTCCCTGTTTCACCTGCACCACTCCCCCTGTTCCCTCTCTTCATTCCACCTCTAAATCCCGTATCCTCCCCCCCCCCCACCACCTTTGCCCCTTTTCCTTTGACTTAAATCAGGACCAATAAACTTCTTTATGTGTTTAATTTAGGTTTTTTCTAAGTACGAAAAAGTCTTCAGCCATCTCAAGCATTATTTTACAATTAACTTTAATTAAATTGGTAGGGGGGGGGGGGAGTGATAAGAATAATAATTATTCCTAAATCCTTTAGCTAAAGTCAACACTGACCAACCTATGCCCGTTCCCTACCCCAGACCATTCCCTCTACAAATACATGATTTAGTAATAATAAGCCCTAATAATATATTAATGAATAAATTTTAAAATAAATCTGTGGATGGCTGCAGCCTCCAGCATGTGGCCTTATTACATAGACATTCTCTTTATATATATATATATATATATATATATATATATATATATATATATATATATATATATATATATATATTTATATCAATTTACATAAATAAATATTCACTAATATATTCCTTTAAAATTGACACAAGCGGATTAAGGCGTCCTGTACATACCAGTTGCATTGATCCTGGCAGTATGGGTTCGAGTCACTTCTGGCATGTGAGTTTTCAGTTGCATATAGTCCTGGGGACCATTAAGGCTTGTTCGCATGTATATATATATATATTGTATATATATATATATATATATATATATATATATATATATATATATATATATATATATATATATATATATATATGTATAATATATATATATATATATATATATTTAAAAAATCTGTCATATTTGTAAATTAAATAAAAAATATTTAATTATTAAATTTAATTTAATTTGTTTTATTAATATAATTATTTAATAATTTAATAAAATAATAATTTATTAAATCACACTAATTTGATTACTTATTTAATAAACCTAAATAATAAATAATAAATTAAATATTGATATATACTTGTGTGTCCAGGAGGCCATCTGTGTCCCCTCAGATGGTCTCCCTTATCACAGTTTGTGTCTATGGATGTGTGTCTGTGTGTGAGTGTGTATATCCCTGTGAGTGTCCGGGCGAGTGTGTGTGAGTGTGAGTGTCCCTGTGAGTGTCCGGGTGCGTGTGTGTCCGGTTATACCTGTGGGTCCAGGAGGCCATCTGTGTCCCCTCAGATGGTCTCCCTTATCACAGTCTATGGGTATGTGTGAGTGTGAGTGTTCGGGTGAGGGTGTGTGTGCGTGTGTGTGAGTGTCCGGGTTTATGTGAGGTTTGGTTCCAGGGAAACATCCTTCCCCCCCCCCCCTTCCTTCTCCTCCCTTATTCCCACCGTGGGTTCGAATCCCAGGTGATTAGACCTGCTCTAGGTCCATGGATCCAAGGTATCCATCCGTGGGCCTAACGGATTTCACCCCTTCCCCACTTTCCAAGGGCCAGGCCAATTCCAGCTATCCAGGGAACCTGTCGAAACAGAGGCAGCTGCAGGAGGGGACACACAAATATTTGTGCCCTGCAGTTACACACCCGTTCCGACAGACTCGATCGCAATCTATCCAGATGAGAACACGTTCTCTTCCGACTAGACCACGCTGGAGTCGCTGTATGTCTCAAATTTGGTTCCTTTATTTATAGTTAGTATTTTTGGTGAATTAATTGATTTGTTTTAATTTTTTATTGACTTAGGTACAACGATTTGGGGAGTTGGGGGGGGGGAGGAGGAGGGGGGGGGGGTTGTGTGTGTAATGGATTGTCGAGATCGTGGTTGGTTAGTATTTATCTTAGTTGTGTTCACCTAGTTGTGCTTGCGAGGGTTGAGCTCTACTCTTTCGGCCCGCCTCTCAACTGTCAATCAATCAATTATTACTAACTAATAAAAAACATTCCACACACACACACACCCAGGAAGCAGCCCGTAGCAGCTGTCTAATGCCCAGGTACATATTTACTGCTAGGTATCAGGGGCATCAGAATGATAGAAACTCTGCTGATTTCCGTTTGTTCCATCACCGGGGGATCGAATGAGCTACGATTACGAGTCGAGAGCGACGTCCACTCAGCTATAAAGACCCCTAGTTTGTGAATTGGTGCAAAAGATAATTTGGGAGAGGTTAATTAAAAGGAATGATGTTTGGTGGCTTTGAAAGCTTTGGATGGGAGGGGGGTTGGCAGTTATGAATTAAAATTGTTAATTTTTTAAGATAGGATATATATGCAAAAGACGTTTCGAGATATAGTAAGAAAAGTGTTTCTGACTGAGGTTAGGTACTGTGTGATTGACTTGTATGTTAGGAAAAAGAGTACTTATTAGAAACTAAAATGATAATTTGAAATGTTTCTTAGCAAATAGTTGCAAATTATTGTTTGAAAAGCCTATGGTTCCCCTTCCCTACACAAACACACGTGAGCACAATTAGTCCACAGGATTCAGAGAGAGTGAGAGTGAACAGCGAAATAGTAACAAAAAATGTGACAATGAGGGGAAACTATGTCATTCAAACGTTAACCATATAAATTACAGTAACACTAACCGAGCGTCCACATACATATTCCAATCAATTTACATAAATAAACATTCACTAATATATTCCTTTAAAATGGACACACGCAGATAGTTGCAGTACACATGTCAGTTCAATTACTGGTACACATAAACACTCATAGCTGGACGTGTCTGTCCATCTTGACAATAGTAGACATGTAACAAAAAATGTGACAATAATGGGAAACTATGTCATTCAAACGTATAAATGTTAACCATATTAATTACAGTAACACTAATCGCGCGCACACGTACATATGTCAATCAATTTACATAAATACACATTCACTAATGTGTACCTTTAAAATGGACACATACAGATAATTACCGTACACATGTCAGTTCAATTACAGGTACACATACACACACATAGCTTCACGTGTCTGTCGGTCTTGACAATAGTACACATGGATACGCACACAAACAGTCCATTATCAATTAATGTGTGTGTGTGTGTGTATTTATTTTCTCCTTGTATTTACTATATGTATCTGCAGAATCGAGTTATTAGCTCTTGGACCCCGCCTATCAAATATATGTATTTTTCCTTTTTTTATATCTACTACATCTATTTCTCTCTAACACACACACACACACACACACACACACAAACTGGAGGCCTACCGTCTAAACGGAGAGAGTTCGTTGGTTATAACCCTAATGGTCCCATATCGAATCTCAGTTGATGCAATAGCAAATCGACCGATATTCTTTAACCTGATTTGCCTGTTCACCGGCTCCCCTCCGACCGGGGAGCCAGTCGGCCAAGCGGACAGCACACTGGACACTGGACTTGTGATCCTGTGGTCCCGGGTTCGATTCCGGGCGCCGCCGAGAAACAATGGGCAGAGTTTCTTTCACCCTGTGCCCCTGTTACCTTGCAGTAAAACAGGTACCTGGGTGTTAGTCAGCTGTCACGGGCTGCTTCCTGGTGGTGGAGGCCTGGTCGAGGACCGAACCGCGGGGACACTAAAGCCCCGAAATCATCTCAAGAAGAACCTCAAGAGATAACCACAAATGAATCCATCAATGGATCCACCTATCTATCTACTTATATCTGTCAATCCATCAATTTATCTTCAATTAAACCAACCATTTATCATTATATACATTTATATTCCATTTATCCGAGCATCAACTCTTCTGTCTATCCATCCATCTACTCATATGTCTTTCCATCCATCAGATAGACGGATGCATCTATGCATCCGTCTATCCGTCAATGTATATATTTAGCAATCAATGTAAACATCCATCTATCTACTTATATAAATTTACCTTTAATCCCTGTTTCACCTGCACCACTCCCCCCTGTTTCTCCATCTGCATCCCTGTTTCACCTGCACCACTCCCCCTGTTCCCCCATCCCCATCCCTGTTTCACCTGCACCACTCCCACTGTTCCTCCCTCTTCATCCCTGTTTCACCTGCACCACTCCCCTCTGTTTCTCCCTCTTCATCCCTGTTTCATCTGCACCACTCCCCCTGTTCCCCCCTGTTCCTCTCTGTTTCACCTGTACATGCACCCCCTGTTCCCCCCTCTTGCTCCCTGTTTCACCTGCACCACTCCCCCTGTTCCCTCTCTTCATTCCACCTCTAAATCCCGTATCCTCCCCCCCCCACCACCTTTGCCCCTTTTCCTTTGACTTAAATCAGGACCAATAAACTTCTTTATGTGTTTAATTTAGGTTTTTTCTAAGTACGAAAAAGTCTTCAGCCATCTCAAGCATTATTTTACAATTAACTTTAATTAAATTGGTAGGGGGGGGGGGGAGTGATAAGAATAATAATTATTCCTAAATCCTTTAGCTAAAGTCAACACTGACCAACCTATGCCCGTTCCCTACCCCAGACCATTCCCTCTACAAATACATGATTTAGTAATAATAAGCCCTAATAATATATTAATGAATAAATTTTAAAATAAATCTGTGGATGGCTGCAGCCTCCAGCATGTGGCCTTATTACATAGACATTCTCTTTATATATATATATATATATATATATATATATATATATATATATATATATATATATTTATATCAATTTACATAAATAAATATTCACTAATATATTCCTTTAAAATTGACACAAGCGGATTAAGGCGTCCTGTACATACCAGTTGCATTGATCCTGGCAGTATGGGTTCGAGTCACTTCTGGCATGTGAGTTTTCAGTTGCATATAGTCCTGGGGACCATTAAGGCTTGTTCGCATGTATATATATATATATATATATATATATATATATATATATATATATATATATATATATATATATATATATATATATATATATATATATATATATATATATATATGTATAATATATATATATATATATATATTTAAAAAATCTGTCATATTTGTAAATTAAATAAAAAATATTTAATTATTAAATTTAATTTAATTTGTTTTATTAATATAATTATTTAATAATTTAATAAAATAATAATTTATTAAATCACACTAATTTGATTACTTATTTAATAAACTTAAATAATAAATAATAAATTAAATATTGATATATACTTGTGTGTCCAGGAGGCCATCTGTGTCCCCTCAGATGGTCTCCCTTATCACAGTTTGTGTCTATGGATGTGTGTCTGTGTGTGAGTGTGTATATCCCTGTGAGTGTCCGGGCGAGTGTGTGTGAGTGTGAGTGTCCCTGTGAGTGTCCGGGTGCGTGTGTGTCCGGTTATACCTGTGGGTCCAGGAGGCCATCTGTGTCCCCTCAGATGGTCTCCCTTATCACAGTCTATGGGTATGTGTGAGTGCTGAGTGTTCGGGTGAGGGTGTGTGTGCGTGTGTGTGAGTGTCCGGGTTTATGTGAGGTTTGGTTCCAGGGAAACATCCTTCCCCCCCCCCCCTTCCTTCTCCTCCCTTATTCCCACCGTGGGTTCGAATCCCAGGTGATTAGACCTGCTCTAGGTCCATGGATCCAAGGTATCCATCCGTGGGCCTAACGGATTTCACCCCTTCCCCACTTTCCAAGGGCCAGGCCAATTCCAGCTATCCAGGGAACCTGTCGAAACAGAGGCAGCTGCAGGAGGGGACACACAAATATTTGTGCCCTGCAGTTACACACCCGTTCCGACAGACTCGATCGCAATCTATCCAGATGAGAACACGTTCTCTTCCGACTAGACCACGCTGGAGTCGCTGTATGTCTCAAATTTGGTTCCTTTATTTATAGTTAGTATTTTTGGTGAATTAATTGATTTGTTTTAATTTTTTATTGACTTAGGTACAACGATTTGGGGAGTTGGGGGGGGGGGAGGAGGAGGGGGGGGGGGGTTGTGTGTGTAATGGATTGTCGAGATCGTGGTTGGTTAGTATTTATCTAGTTGTGTTCACCTAGTTGTGCTTGCGAGGGTTGAGCTCTACTCTTTCGGCCCGCCTCTCAACTGTCAATCAATCAATTATTACTAACTAATAAAAAACATTCCACACACACACACACCCAGGAAGCAGCCCGTAGCAGCTGTCTAACGCCCAGGTACATATTTACTGCTAGGTATCAGGGGCATCAGAATGATAGAAACTCTGCTGATTTCCGTTTGTTCCATCACCGGGGGATCGAATGAGCTACGATTACGAGTCGAGAGCGACGTCCACTCAGCTATAAAGACCCCTAGTTTGTGAATTGGTGCAAAAGATAATTTGGGAGAGGTTAATTAAAAGGAATGATGTTTGGTGGCTTTGAAAGCTTTGGATGGGAGGGGGTTGGCAGTTATGAATTAAAATTTTTAATTTTTTAAGATAGGATATATATGCAAAAGACGTTTCGAGATATAGTAAGAAAAGTGTTTCTGACTGAGGTTAGGTACTGTGTGATTGACTTGTATGTTAGGAAAAAGAGTACTTATTAGAAACTAAAATGATAATTTGAAATGTTTCTTAGCAAATAGTTGCAAATTATTGTTTGAAAAGCCTATGGTTCCCCTTCCCTACACAAACACACGTGAGCACAATTAGTCCACAGGATTCAGAGAGAGTGAGAGTGAACAGCGAAATAGTAACAAAAAATGTGACAATGAGGGGAAACTATGTCATTCAAACGTTAACCATATAAATTACAGTAACACTAACCGAGCGTCCACATACATATTCCAATCAATTTACATAAATAAACATTCACTAATATATTCCTTTAAAATGGACACACGCAGATAGTTGCAGTACACATGTCAGTTCAATTACTGGTACACATAAACACTCATAGCTGGACGTGTCTGTCCATCTTGACAATAGTAGACATGTAACAAAAAATGTGACAATAATGGGAAACTATGTCATTCAAACGTATAAATGTTAACCATATTAATTACAGTAACACTAATCGCGCGCACACGTACATATGTCAATCAATTTACATAAATACACATTCACTAATGTGTACCTTTAAAATGGACACATACAGATAATTACCGTACACATGTCAGTTCAATTACAGGTACACATACACACACATAGCTTCACGTGTCTGTCGGTCTTGACAATAGTACACATGGATACGCACACAAACAGTCCATTATCAATTAATGTGTGTGTGTGTGTGTATTTATTTTCTCCTTGTATTTACTATATGTATCTGCAGAATCGAGTTATTAGCTCTTGGACCCCGCCTATCAAATATATGTATTTTTCCTTTTTTTATATCTACTACATCTATTTCTCTCTAACACACACACACACACACACACACACACACAAACTGGAGGCCTACCGTCTAAACGGAGAGAGTTCGTTGGTTATAACCCTAATGGTCCCATATCGAATCTCAGTTGATGCAATAGCAAATCGACCGATATTCTTTAACCTGATTTGCCTGTTCACCGGCTCCCCTCCGACCGGGGAGCCAGTCGGCCAAGCGGACAGCACACTGGACACTGGACTTGTGATCCTGTGGTCCCGGGTTCGATTCCGGGCGCCGCCGAGAAACAATGGGCAGAGTTTCTTTCACCCTGTGCCCCTGTTACCTTGCAGTAAAACAGGTACCTGGGTGTTAGTCAGCTGTCACGGGCTGCTTCCTGGTGGTGGAGGCCTGGTCGAGGACCGAACCGCGGGGACACTAAAGCCCCGAAATCATCTCAAGAAGAACCTCAAGAGATAACCACAAATGAATCCATCAATGGATCCACCTATCTATCTACTTATATCTGTCAATCCATCAATTTATCTTCAATTAAACCAACCATTTATCATTATATACATTTATATTCCATTTATCCGAGCATCAACTCTTCTGTCTATCCATCCATCTACTCATATGTCTTTCCATCCATCAGATAGACGGATGCATCTATGCATCCGTCTATCCGTCAATGTATATATTTAGCAATCAATGTAAACATCCATCTATCTACTTATATAAATTTACCTTTAATCCCTGTTTCACCTGCACCACTCCCCCCTGTTTCTCCATCTGCATCCCTGTTTCACCTGCACCACTCCCCCTGTTCCCCGATCCCCATCCCTGTTTCACCTGCACCACTCCCACTGTTCCTCCCTCTTCATCCCTGTTTCACCTGCACCACTCCCCCTGTTCCCCATCCCCATCCCTGTTTCACCTGCACCACTCCCACTGTTCCTCCCTCTTCATCCCTGTTTCACCTGCACCACTCCCCCTGTTCCCCCTTCTTCCTCTCTGTTTCACCTGTACAGCACCCCCTGTTCCCCCCTCTTGCTCCCTGTTTCACTTGCACCACTCCCCCTGTTCCCTCTCTTCATTCCACCTCTAAATCCCATATCCTCCCCCCCCCCACCACCTTTGCCCCTTTTCCTTTAACTTACATCAGGACCAATAAACTTCTTTATGTGTTTAATTTAGGTTTTTTCTAAGTACGAAAAAGTCTTCAGCCATCTCAAGCATTATTTTACAATTAACTTTAATTAAATTGGTAGGGGGGGGGGGAGTGATAAGAATAATAATTATTCCTAAATCCTTTAGCTAAAGTCAACACTGACCAACCTATGCCCGTTCCCTACCCCAGACCATTCCCTCTACAAATACATGATTTAGTAATAATAAGCCCTAATAATATATTAATGAATAAATTTTAAAATAAATCTGTGGATGGCTGCAGCCTCCAGCATGTGGCCTTATTACATAGACATTCTCTTTATATATATATATATATATATATATATATATATATATATATATATATATATATATATATATATATATATATATATATATATATATATATATTTATATCAATTTACATAAATAAATATTCACTAATATATTCCTTTAAAATTGACACAAGCGGATTAAGGCGTCCTGTACATACCAGTTGCATTGATCCTGGCAGTATGGGTTCGAGTCACTTCTGGCATGTGAGTTTTCAGTTGCATATAGTCCTGGGGACCATTAAGGCTTGTTCGCATGTATATATATATATATATATATATGTATATATATATATATATATATATATATATATATATATATATATATATATATATATACATATATATATATATATATATATATATATATATATATACATATATATATATATATATATATATATATATATTTAAAAAATCTGTCATATTTGTAAATTAAATAAAAAATATTTAAATATTAAATTTAATTTAATTTGTTTTATTAATATAATTATTTAATAATTTAATAAAATAATAATTTATTAAAACACACTAATTTGATTACTTATTTAATAAACTTAAATAATAAATAATAAATTAAATATTGATATATACTTGTGTGTCCAGGAGGCCATCTGTGTCCCCTCAGATGGTCTCCCTTATCACAGTTTGTGTCTATGGATGTGTGTCTGTGTGTGAGTGTGTACTCACCTAGTTGTACTCACCTAGTTGTGTTTGCGGGGGTTGAGCTCTGGCTCTTTGGTCCCGCCTCTCAACCGTCAATCAACAGGTGTACAGATTCATGAGCCTATCGGGCTCTGTCATATCTACACTTGAAACTGTGTATGGAGTCAGCCTCCACCACATCACTTCCTAGTGCATTCCATTTGTCAACCACTCTGACACTAAAAAAGTTCTTTCTAATATCTCTGTGGCTCATTTGGGCACTCAGTTTCCACCTGTGTCCCCTTGTGCGTGTTCCCCTTGTGTTAAATAGACTGTCTTTATCTACCCTATCAATCCCCTTCAGAATCTTGAATGTGGTGATCATGTCCCCCCTAACTCTTCTGTCTTCCAGCGAAGTGAGGTTTAATTCCCGTAGTCTCTCCTCGTAGCTCATACCTCTCAGCTCGGGTACTAGTCTGGTGGCAAACCTTTGAACCTTTTCCAGTTTAGTCTTATCCTTGACTAGATATGGACTCCATGCTGGGGCTGCATACTCCAGGATTGGCCTGACATATGTGGTATACAAAGTTCTGAATGATTCTTTACACAAGTTTCTGAATGCCGTTCGTATGTTGGCCAGCCTGGCATATGCCGCTGATGTTATCCGCTTGATATGTGCTGCAGGAGACAGGTCTGGCGTGATATCAACCCCCAAGTCTTTTTCCTTCTCTGACTATGTGTGTATATCCCTGTGAGTGTCCGGGCGAGTGTGTGTGAGTGTGAGTGTCCCTGTGAGTGTCCGGGTGCGTGTGTGTCCGGTTATACCTGTGGGTCCAGGAGGCCATCTGTGTCCCCTCAGATGGTCTCCCTTATCACAGTCTATGGGTATGTGTGAGTGTGAGTGCCCCTGTGAGTGTTCGGGTGAGGGTGTGTGTGCGTGTGTGTGTGTCCGGGTTTATGTGAGGTTTGGTTCCAGGGAAACATCCTTCCCCCCCCCCCCTTCCTTCTCCTCCCTTATTCCCACCGTGGGTTCGAATCCCAGGTGATTAGACCTGCTCTAGGTCCATGGATCCAAGGTATCCATCCGTGGGCCCAACGGATTTCACCCCTTCCCCACTTTCCAAGGGCCAGGCCAATTCCAGCTATCCAGGGAACCTGTCGAAACAGAGGCAGCTGCAGGAGGGGACACACAAATATTTGTGCCCTGCAGTTACACACCCGTTCCGACAGACTCGATCGCAATCTATCCAGATGAGAACACGTTCTCTTCCGACTAGACCACGCTGGAGTCGCTGTATGTCTCAAATTTGGTTCCTTTATTTATAGTTAGTATTTTTGGTGAATTAATTGATTTGTTTTAATTTTTTATTGACTTAGGTACAACGATTTGGGGAGTTGGGGGGGGGGGAGGAGGAGGGGGGGGGGGGTTGTGTGTGTAATGGATTGTCGAGATCGTGGTTGGTTAGTATTTATCTAGTTGTGTTCACCTAGTTGTGCTTGCGAGGGTTGAGCTCTACTCTTTCGGCCCGCCTCTCAACTGTCAATCAATCAATTATTACTAACTAATAAAAAACATTCCACACACACACACACCCAGGAAGCAGCCCGTAGCAGCTGTCTAACGCCCAGGTACATATTTACTGCTAGGTATCAGGGGCATCAGAATGATAGAAACTCTGCTGATTTCCGTTTGTTCCATCACCGGGGGATCGAATGAGCTACGATTACGAGTCGAGAGCGACGTCCACTCAGCTATAAAGACCCCTAGTTTGTGAATTGGTGCAAAAGATAATTTGGGAGAGGTTAATTAAAAGGAATGATGTTTGGTGGCTTTGAAAGCTTTGGATGGGAGGGGGGTTGGCAGTTATGAATTAAAATTGTTAATTTTTTAAGATAGGATATATATGCAAAAGACGTTTCGAGATATAGTAAGAAAAGTGTTTCTGACTGAGGTTAGGTACTGTGTGATTGACTTGTATGTTAGGAAAAAGAATACTTATTAGAAACTAAAATGATAATTTGAAATGTTTCTTAGCAAATAGTTGCAAATTATTGTTTGAAAAGCCTATGGTTCCCCTTCCCTACACAAACACACGTGAGCACAATTAGTCCACAGGATTCAGAGAGAGTGAGAGTGAACAGCGAAATAGTAACAAAAAATGTGACAATGAGGGGAAACTATGTCATTCAAACGTTAACCATATAAATTACAGTAACACTAACCGAGCGTCCAAATACATATTCCAATCAATTTACATAAATAAACATTCACTAATATATTCCTTTAAAATGGACACACGCAGATAGTTGCAGTACACATGTCAGTTCAATTACTGGTACACATAAACACTCATAGCTGGACGTGTCTGTCCATCTTGACAATAGTAGACATGTAACAAAAAATGTGACAATAATGGGAAACTATGTCATTCAAACGTATAAATGTTAACCATATTAATTACAGTAACACTAATCGCGCGCACACGTACATATGTCAATCAATTTACATAAATACACATTCACTAATGTGTACCTTTAAAATGGACACATACAGATAATTACCGTACACATGTCAGTTCAATTACAGGTACACATACACACACATAGCTTCACGTGTCTGTCGGTCTTGACAATAGTACACATGGATACGCACACAAACAGTCCATTATCAATTAATGTGTGTGTGTGTGTGTATTTATTTTCTCCTTGTATTTACTATATGTATCTGCAGAATCGAGTTATTAGCTCTTGGACCCCGCCTATCAAATATATGTATTTTTCCTTTTTTTATATCTACTACATCTATTTCTCTCTAACACACACACACACACACACACACACACAAACTGGAGGCCTACCGTCTAAACGGAGAGAGTTCGTTGGTTATAACCCTAATGGTCCCATATCGAATCTCAGTTGATGCAATAGCAAATCGACCGATATTCTTTAACCTGATTTGCCTGTTCACCGGCTCCCCTCCGACCGGGGAGCCAGTCGGCCAAGCGGAAGGCACACTGGACACTGGACTTGTGATCCTGTGGTCCCGGGTTCGATTCCGGGCGCCGCCGAGAAACAATGGGCAGAGTTTCTTTCACCCTGTGCCCCTGTTACCTTGCAGTAAAACAGGTACCTGGGTGTTAGTCAGCTGTCACGGGCTGCTTCCTGGTGGTGGAGGCCTGGTCGAGGACCGAACCGCGGGGACACTAAAGCCCCGAAATCATCTCAAGAAGAACCTCAAGAGATAACCACAAATGAATCCATCAATGGATCACCTATCTATCTACTTATATCTGTCAATCCATCAATTTATCTTCAATTAAACCAACCATTTATCATTATATACATTTATATTCCATTCATCCGAGCATCAACTCTTCTGTCTATCCATCCATCTACTCATATGTCTTTCCATCCATCAGATAGACGGATGCATCTATGCATCCGTCTATCCGTCAATGTATATATTTAGCAATCAATGTAAACACCCATCTATCTACTTATATAAATTTACCTTTAATCCCTGTTTCACCTGCACCACTCCCCCCTGTTTCTCCATCTGCATCCCTGTTTCACCTGCACCACTCCCCCTGTTCCCCCATCCCCATCCCTGTTTCACCTGCACCACTCCCACTGTTCCTCCCTCTTCATCCCTGTTTCACCTGCACCACTCCCCTCTGTTTCTCCCTCTTCATCCCTGTTTCATCTGCACCACTCCCCCTGTTCCCCCCTCTTCCTCTCTGTTTCACCTGTACAGCACCCCCTGTTCCCCCCTCTTGCTCCCTGTTTCACCTGCACCACTCCCCCTGTTCCCTCTCTTCATTCCACCTCTAAATCCCGTATCCTCCCCCCCCCACCACCTTTGCCCCTTTTCCTTTGACTTAAATCAGGACCAATAAACTTCTTTATGTGTTTAATTTAGGTTTTTTCTAAGTACGAAAAAGTCTTCAGCCATCTCAAGCATTATTTTACAATTAACTTTAATTAAATTGGTAGGGGGGGGGGAGTGATAAGAATAATAATTATTCCTAAATCCTTTAGCTAAAGTCAACACTGACCAACCTATGCCCGTTCCCTACCCCAGACCATTCCCTCTACAAATACATGATTTAGTAATAATAAGCCCTAATAATATATTAATGAATAAATTTTAAAATAAATCTGTGGATGGCTGCAGCCTCCAGCATGTGGCCTTATTACATAAACATTCTCTTTATATATATATATATATATATATATATATATATATATATATATATATATATATATATATATATATATATATCAATTTACATAAATAAATATTCACTAATATATTCCTTTAAAATTGACACAAGCGGATTAAGGCGTGCTGTACATACCAGTTGCATTGATCCTGGCAGTATGGGTTCGAGTCACTTCTGGCATGTGAGTTTTCAGTTGCATATAGTCCTGGGGACCATTAAGGCTTGTTCGCATGTATATATATATATATATATATATATATATATATATATATATATATATATATATATATATATATATATATATATATATATATATATATATGTATAATATATATATATATATATATATATATATATATATATATCTAAAAAATCTGTCATATTTGTAAATTAAATAAAAAATATTTAATTATTAAATTTAATTTAATTTGTTTTATTAATATAATTATTTAATAATTTAATAAAATAATAATTTATTAAATCACACTAATTTGATTACTTATTTAATAAACTTAAATAATAAATAATAAATTAAATATTGATATATACTTGTGTGTCCAGGAGGCCATCTGTGTCCCCTCAGATGGTCTCCCTTATCACAGTTTGTGTCTATGGATGTGTGTCTGTGTGTGAGTGTGTATATCCCTGTGAGTGTCCGGGCGAGTGTGTGTGAGTGTGAGTGTCCCTGTGAGTGTCCGGGTGCGTGTGTGTCCGGTTATACCTGTGGGTCCAGGAGGCCATCTGTGTCCCCTCAGATGGTCTCCCTTATCACAGTCTATGGGTATGTGTGAGTGTGAGTGCCCCTGTGAGTGTTCGGGTGAGGGTGTGTGTGTGTGTGTGTGAGTGTCCGGGTTTATGTGAGGTTTGGTTCCAGGGAAACATCCTTCCCCCCCCCCCTTCCTTCTCCTCCCTTATTCCCACCGTGGGTTCGAATCCCAGGTGATTAGACCTGCTCTAGGTCCATGGATCCAAGGTATCCGTCCGTGGGCCCAACGGATTTCACCCCTTCCCCACTTTCCAAGGGCCAGGCCAATTCCAGCTATCCAGGGAACCTGTCGAAACAGAGGCAGCTGCAGGAGGGGACACACAAATATTTGTGCCCTGCAGTTACACACCCGTTCCGACAGACTCGATCGCAATCTATCCAGATGAGAACACGTTCTCTTCCGACTAGACCACGCTGGAGTCGCTGTATGTCTCAAATTTGGTTCCTTTATTTATAGTTAGTATTTTTGGTGAATTAATTGATTTGTTTTAATTTTTTATTGACTTAGGTACAACGATTTGGGGAGTTGGGGGGGGGGGGAGGAGGAGGGGGGGGGGGTTGTGTGTGTAATGGATTGTCGAGATCGTGGTTGGTTAGTATTTATCTAGTTGTGTTCACCTAGTTGTGCTTGCGAGGGTTGAGCTCTACTCTTTCGGCCCGCCTCTCAACTGTCAATCAATCAATTATTACTAACTAATAAAAAACATTCCACACACACACACACCCAGGAAGCAGCCCGTAGCAGCTGTCTAACGCCCAGGTACATATTTACTGCTAGGTATCAGGGGCATCAGAATGATAGAAACTCTGCTGATTTCCGTTTGTTCCATCACCGGGGGATCGAATGAGCTACGATTACGAGTCGAGAGCGACGTCCACTATAAAGACCCCTAGTTTGTGAATTGGTGCAAAAGATAATTTGGGAGAGGTTAATTAAAAGGAATGATGTTTGGTGGCTTTGAAAGCTTTGGATGGGAGGGGGTTGGCAGTTATGAATTAAAATTTTTAATTTTTTAAGATAGGATATATATGCAAAAGACGTTTCGAGATATAGTAAGAAAAGTGTTTCTGACTGAGGTTAGGTACTGTGTGATTGACTTGTATGTTAGGAAAAAGAGTACTTATTAGAAACTAAAATGATAATTTGAAATGTTTCTTAGCAAATAGTTGAAAATTATTGTTTGAAAAGCCTATGGTTCCCCTTCCCTACACAAACACACGTGAGCACAATTAGTCCACAGGATTCAGAGAGAGTGAGAGTGAACAGCGAAATAGTAACAAAAAATGTGACAATGAGGGGAAACTATGTCATTCAAACGTTAACCATATAAATTACAGTAACACTAACCGAGCGTCCACATACATATTCCAATCAATTTACATAAATAAACATTCACTAATATATTCCTTTAAAATGGACACACGCAGATAGTTGCAGTACACATGTCAGTTCAATTACTGGTACACATAAACACTCATAGCTGGACGTGTCTGTCCATCTTGACAATAGTAGACATGTAACAAAAAATGTGACAATAATGGGAAACTATGTCATTCAAACGTATAAATGTTAACCATATTAATTACAGTAACACTAATCGCGCGCACACGTACATATGTCAATCAATTTACATAAATACACATTCACTAATGTGTACCTTTAAAATGGACACATACAGATAATTACCGTACACATGTCAGTTCAATTACAGGTACACATACACACACATAGCTTCACGTGTCTGTCGGTCTTGACAATAGTACACATGGATACGCACACAAACAGTCCATTATCAATTAATGTGTGTGTGTGTGTGTATTTATTTTCTCCTTGTATTTACTATATGTATCTGCAGAATCGAGTTATTAGCTCTTGGACCCCGCCTATCAAATATATGTATTTTTCCTTTTTTTATATCTACTACATCTATTTCTCTCTAACACACACACACACACACACACACACACACACAAACTGGAGGCCTACCGTCTAAACGGAGAGAGTTCGTTGGTTATAACCCTAATGGTCCCATATCGAATCTCAGTTGATGCAATAGCAAATCGACCGATATTCTTTAACCTGATTTGCCTGTTCACCGGCTCCCCTCCGACCGGGGAGCCAGTCGGCCAAGCGGACAGCACACTGGACACTGGACTTGTGATCCTGTGGTCCCGGGTTCGATTCCGGGCGCCGCCGAGAAACAATGGGCAGAGTTTCTTTCACCCTGTGCCCCTGTTACCTTGCAGTAAAACAGGTACCTGGGTGTTAGTCAGCTGTCACGGGCTGCTTCCTGGTGGTGGAGGCCTGGTCGAGGACCAAACCGCGGGGACACTAAAGCCCCGAAATCATCTCAAGAAGAACCTCAAGAGATAACCACAAATGAATCCATCAATGGATCCACCTATCTATCTACTTATATCTGTCAATCCATCAATTTATCTTCAATTAAACCAACCATTTATCATTATATACATTTATATTCCATTCATCCGAGCATCAACTCTTCTGTCTATCCATCCATCTACTCATATGTCTTTCCATCCATCAGATAGACGGATGCATCTATGCATCCGTCTATCCGTCAATGTATATATTTAGCAATCAATGTAAACATCCATCTATCTACTTATATAAATTTACCTTTAATCCCTGTTTCACCTGCACCACTCCCCCCTGTTTCTCCCTCTGCATCCCTGTTTCACCTGCACCACTCCCCCTGTTCCCCGATCCCCATCCCTGTTTCACCTGCACCACTCCCCCTGTTCCCCCATCCCCATCCCTGTTTCACCTGCACCACTCCCCCTGTTCCCCCATCCCCATCCCTGTTTCACCTGCACCACTCCCACTGTTCCTCCCTCTTCATCCCTGTTTCACCTGCACCACTCCCCCTGTTCCCCCTTCTTCCTCTCTGTTTCACCTGTACAGCACCCCCTGTTCCCCCCTCTTGCTCCCTGTTTCACTTGCACCACTCCCCCTGTTCCCTCTCTTCATTCCACCTCTAAATCCCATATCCTCCCCCCCCCCACCACCTTTGCCCCTTTTCCTTTAACTTACATCAGGACCAATAAACTTCTTTATGTGTTTAATTTAGGTTTTTTCTAAGTACGAAAAAGTCTTCAGCCATCTCAAGCATTATTTTACAATTAACTTTAATTAAATTGGTAGGGGGGGGGGGGAGTGATAAGAATAATAATTATTCCTAAATCCTTTAGCTAAAGTCAACACTGACCAACCTATGCCCGTTCCCTACCCCAGACCATTCCCTCTACAAATACATGATTTAGTAATAATAAGCCCTAATAATATATTAATGAATAAATTTTAAAATAAATCTGTGGATGGCTGCAGCCTCCAGCATGTGGCCTTATTACATAGACATTCTCTTTATATATATATATATATATATATATATATATATATATATATATATATATATATATATATATATATATATATATATATATATATATATATATATATATATATATATATATATATTTATATCAATTTACATAAATAAATATTCACTAATATATTCCTTTAAAATTGACACAAGCGGATTAAGGCGTCCTGTACATACCAGTTGCATTGATCCTGGCAGTATGGGTTCGAGTCACTTCTGGCATGTGAGTTTTCAGTTGCAGATAGTCCTGGGGACCATTAAGGCTTGTTCGCATGTATATATATATATATATATATGTATATATATATATATATATATATATATATATATATATATATATATATATATATACATATATATATATATATATATATATATATATATATACATATATATATATATATATATATATATATATTTAAAAAATCTGTCATATTTGTAAATTAAATAAAAAATATTTAAATATTAAATTTAATTTAATTTGTTTTATTAATATAATTATTTAATAATTTAATAAAATAATAATTTATTAAAACACACTAATTTGATTACTTATTTAATAAACTTAAATAATAAATAATAAATTAAATATTGATATATACTTGTGTGTCCAGGAGGCCATCTGTGTCCCCTCAGATGGTCTCCCTTATCACAGTTTGTGTCTATGGATGTGTGTCTGTGTGTGAGTGTGTACTCACCTAGTTGTACTCACCTAGTTGTGTTTGCGGGGGTTGAGCTCTGGCTCTTTGGTCCCGCCTCTCAACCGTCAATCAACAGGTGTACAGATTCATGAGCCTATCGGGCTCTGTCATATCTACACTTGAAACTGTGTATGGAGTCAGCCTCCACCACATCACTTCCTAGTGCATTCCATTTGTCAACCACTCTGACACTAAAAAAGTTCTTTCTAATATCTCTGTGGCTCATTTGGGCACTCAGTTTCCACCTGTGTCCCCTTGTGCGTGTTCCCCTTGTGTTAAATAGACTGTCTTTATCTACCCTATCAATCCCCTTCAGAATCTTGAATGTGGTGATCATGTCCCCCCTAACTCTTCTGTCTTCCAGCGAAGTGAGGTTTAATTCCCGTAGTCTCTCCTCGTAGCTCATACCTCTCAGCTCGGGTACTAGTCTGGTGGCAAACCTTTGAACCTTTTCCAGTTTAGTCTTATCCTTGACTAGATATGGACTCCATGCTGGGGCTGCATACTCCAGGATTGGCCTGACATATGTGGTATACAAAGTTCTGAATGATTCTTTACACAAGTTTCTGAATGCCGTTCGTATGTTGGCCAGCCTGGCATATGCCGCTGATGTTATCCGCTTGATATGTGCTGCAGGAGACAGGTCTGGCGTGATATCAACCCCCAAGTCTTTTTCCTTCTCTGACTATGTGTGTATATCCCTGTGAGTGTCCGGGCGAGTGTGTGTGAGTGTGAGTGTCCCTGTGAGTGTCCGGGTGCGTGTGTGTCCGGTTATACCTGTGGGTCCAGGAGGCCATCTGTGTCCCCTCAGATGGTCTCCCTTATCACAGTCTATGGGTATGTGTGAGTGTGAGTGCCCCTGTGAGTGTTCGGGTGAGGGTGTGTGTGCGTGTGTGTGTGTCCGGGTTTATGTGAGGTTTGGTTCCAGGGAAACATCCTTCCCCCCCCCTTCCTTCTCCTCCCTTATTCCCACCGTGGGTTCGAATCCCAGGTGATTAGACCTGCTCTAGGTCCATGGATCCAAGGTATCCATCCGTGGGCCCAACGGATTTCACCCCTTCCCCACTTTCCAAGGGCCAGGCCAATTCCAGCTATCCAGGGAACCTGTCGAAACAGAGGCAGCTGCAGGAGGGGACACACAAATATTTGTGCCCTGCAGTTACACACCCGTTCCGACAGACTCGATCGCAATCTATCCAGATGAGAACACGTTCTCTTCCGACTAGACCACGCTGGAGTCGCTGTATGTCTCAAATTTGGTTCCTTTATTTATAGTTAGTATTTTTGGTGAATTAATTGATTTGTTTTAATTTTTTATTGACTTAGGTACAACGATTTGGGGAGTTGGGGGGGGGGGGAGGAGGAGGGGGGGGGGGTTGTGTGTGTAATGGATTGTCGAGATCGTGGTTGGTTAGTATTTATCTAGTTGTGTTCACCTAGTTGTGCTTGCGAGGGTTGAGCTCTACTCTTTCGGCCCGCCTCTCAACTGTCAATCAATCAATTATTACTAACTAATAAAAAACATTCCACACACACACACACCCAGGAAGCAGCCCGTAGCAGCTGTCTAACGCCCAGGTACATATTTACTGCTAGGTATCAGGGGCATCAGAATGATAGAAACTCTGCTGATTTCCGTTTGTTCCATCACCGGGGGATCGAATGAGCTACGATTACGAGTCGAGAGCGACGTCCACTCAGCTATAAAGACCCCTAGTTTGTGAATTGGTGCAAAAGATAATTTGGGAGAGGTTAATTAAAAGGAATGATGTTTGGTGGCTTTGAAAGCTTTGGATGGGAGGGGGGTTGGCAGTTATGAATTAAAATTGTTAATTTTTTAAGATAGGATATATATGCAAAAGACGTTTCGAGATATAGTAAGAAAAGTGTTTCTGACTGAGGTTAGGTACTGTGTGATTGACTTGTATGTTAGGAAAAAGAATACTTATTAGAAACTAAAATGATAATTTGAAATGTTTCTTAGCAAATAGTTGCAAATTATTGTTTGAAAAGCCTATGGTTCCCCTTCCCTACACAAACACACGTGAGCACAATTAGTCCACAGGATTCAGAGAGAGTGAGAGTGAACAGCGAAATAGTAACAAAAAATGTGACAATGAGGGGAAACTATGTCATTCAAACGTTAACCATATAAATTACAGTAACACTAACCGAGCGTCCAAATACATATTCCAATCAATTTACATAAATAAACATTCACTAATATATTCCTTTAAAATGGACACACGCAGATAGTTGCAGTACACATGTCAGTTCAATTACTGGTACACATAAACACTCATAGCTGGACGTGTCTGTCCATCTTGACAATAGTAGACATGTAACAAAAAATGTGACAATAATGGGAAACTATGTCATTCAAACGTATAAATGTTAACCATATTAATTACAGTAACACTAATCGCGCGCACACGTACATATGTCAATCAATTTACATAAATACACATTCACTAATGTGTACCTTTAAAATGGACACATACAGATAATTACCGTACACATGTCAGTTCAATTACAGGTACACATACACACACATAGCTTCACGTGTCTGTCGGTCTTGACAATAGTACACATGGATACGCACACAAACAGTCCATTATCAATTAATGTGTGTGTGTGTGTGTATTTATTTTCTCCTTGTATTTACTATATGTATCTGCAGAATCGAGTTATTAGCTCTTGGACCCCGCCTATCAAATATATGTATTTTTCCTTTTTTTATATCTACTACATCTATTTCTCTCTAACACACACACACACACACACACACACACAAACTGGAGGCCTACCGTCTAAACGGAGAGAGTTCGTTGGTTATAACCCTAATGGTCCCATATCGAATCTCAGTTGATGCAATAGCAAATCGACCGATATTCTTTAACCTGATTTGCCTGTTCACCGGCTCCCCTCCGACCGGGGAGCCAGTCGGCCAAGCGGAAGGCACACTGGACACTGGACTTGTGATCCTGTGGTCCCGGGTTCGATTCCGGGCGCCGCCGAGAAACAATGGGCAGAGTTTCTTTCACCCTGTGCCCCTGTTACCTTGCAGTAAAACAGGTACCTGGGTGTTAGTCAGCTGTCACGGGCTGCTTCCTGGTGGTGGAGGCCTGGTCGAGGACCGAACCGCGGGGACACTAAAGCCCCGAAATCATCTCAAGAAGAACCTCAAGAGATAACCACAAATGAATCCATCAATGGATCACCTATCTATCTACTTATATCTGTCAATCCATCAATTTATCTTCAATTAAACCAACCATTTATCATTATATACATTTATATTCCATTCATCCGAGCATCAACTCTTCTGTCTATCCATCCATCTACTCATATGTCTTTCCATCCATCAGATAGACGGATGCATCTATGCATCCGTCTATCCGTCAATGTATATATTTAGCAATCAATGTAAACATCCATCTATCTACTTATATAAATTTACCTTTAATCCCTGTTTCACCTGCACCACTCCCCCCTGTTTCTCCCTCTGCATCCCTGTTTCACCTGCACCACTCCCCCTGTTCCCCGATCCCCATCCCTGTTTCACCTGCACCACTCCCCCTGTTCCCCCATCCCCATCCCTGTTTCACCTGCACCACTCCCCCTGTTCCCCCATCCCCATCCCTGTTTCACCTGCACCACTCCCACTGTTCCTCCCTCTTCATCCCTGTTTCACCTGCACCACTCCCCTCTGTTTCTCCCTCTTCATCCCTGTTTCATCTGCACCACTCCCCCTGTTCCCCCTTCTTCCTCTCTGTTTCACCTGTACAGCACCCCCTGTTCCCCCCTCTTGCTCCCTGTTTCACCTGCACCACTCCCCCTGTTCCCTCTCTTCATTCCACCTCTAAATCCCATATCCTCCCCCCCCCACCACCTTTGCCCCTTTTCCTTTAACTTACATCAGGACCAATAAACTTCTGTATGTGTTTAATTTAGGTTTTTTCTAAGTACGAAAAAGTCTTCAGCCATCTCAAGCATTATTTTACAATTAACTTTAATTAAATTGGTAGGGGGGGGGGAGTGATAAGAATAATAATTATTCCTAAATCCTTTAGCTAAAGTCAACACTGACCAACCTATGCCCGTTCCCTACCCCAGACCATTCCCTCTACAAATACATGATTTAGTAATAATAAGCCCTAATAATATATTAATGAATAAATTTTAAAATAAATCTGTGGATGGCTGCAGCCTCCAGCATGTGGCCTTATTACATAGACATTCTCTTTATATATATATATATATATATATATATATATATATATATATATATATATATATATATATATATATATATATATATATATATATTTATATAAATTTACATAAATAAATATTCACTAATATATTCCTTTAAAATTGACACAAGCGGATTAAGGCGTCCTGTACATACCAGTTGCATTGATCCTGGCAGTATGGGTTCGAGTCACTTCTGGCATGTGAGTTTTCAGTTGCATATAGTCCTGGGGACCATTAAGGCTTGTTCGCATGTATATATATATATATATATATATATATATATATATATATATATATATATATATATATATATATATATATATATATATATATATATATGTCGTACCTAGTAGCCAGAACGCACTTCTCAGCCTACTATGCAAGGCCCGATTTGCTTAACAAGCCAAGTTTTCATGAATTAATTGTTTTTCGACCACCTAACCTACCTAACCTAACCTAACCTAACTTTTTCGGCTACCAAACCCAACCTAACCTATAAAGATAGGTTAGGTTAGGTTAGGTAGGGTTGGTTAGGTTCGGTCATATATCTACGTTAATTTTAACACCAATAAAAAAAATTGACCTCATACATAATGAAATGGGTAGCTTTATCATTTCATCAGAAAAAAATTAGAGAAAATATATTAATTCAGGAAAACTTGTCTTATTAGGCAAATCGGGCCTTGCATAGTAGGCTGAGAAGTGCGTTCTGGCTACTAGATACGACATATATATATATATATATATATATATATATATATATATATATATATATATATATATATATATATACATATATATATATATATATATATTTAAAAAATCTGTCATATTTGTAAATTAAATAAAAAATATTTAAATATTAAATTTAATTTAATTTGTTTTATTAATATAATTATTTAATAATTTAATAAAATAATAATTTATTAAAACACACTAATTTGATTACTTATTTAATAAACTTAAATAATAAATAATAAATTAAATATTGATATATACTTGTGTGTCCAGGAGGCCATCTGTGTCCCCTCAGATGGTCTCCCTTGTCACAGTTTGTGTCTATGGATGTGTGTCTGTGTGTGAGTGTGTACTCACCTAGTTGTACTCACCTAGTTGTGTTTGCGGGGGTTGAGCTCTGGCTCTTTGGTCCCGCCTCTCAACCGTCAATCAACAGGTGTACAGATTCATGAGCCTATCGGGCTCTGTCATATCTACACTTGAAACTGTGTATGGAGTCAGCCTCCACCACATCACTTCCTAGTGCATTCCATTTGTCAACCACTCTGACACTAAAAAAGTTCTTTCTAATATCTCTGTGGCTCATTTGGGCACTCAGTTTCCACCTGTGTCCCCTTGTGCGTGTTCCCCTTGTGTTAAATAGACTGTCTTTATCTACCCTATCAATCCCCTTCAGAATCTTGAATGTGGTGATCATGTCCCCCCTAACTCTTCTGTCTTCCAGCGAAGTGAGGTTTAATTCCCGTAGTCTCTCCTCGTAGCTCATACCTCTCAGCTCGGGTACTAGTCTGGTGGCAAACCTTTGAACCTTTTCCAGTTTAGTCTTATCCTTGACTAGATATGGACTCCATGCTGGGGCTGCATACTCCAGGATTGGCCTGACATATGTGGTATACAAAGTTCTGAATGATTCTTTACACAAGTTTCTGAATGCCGTTCGTATGTTGGCCAGCCTGGCATATGCCGCTGATGTTATCCGCTTGATATGTGCTGCAGGAGACAGGTCTGGCGTGATATCAACCCCCAAGTCTTTTTCCTTCTCTGACTATGTGTGTATATCCCTGTGAGTGTCCGGGCGAGTGTGTGTGAGTGTGAGTGTCCCTGTGAGTGTCCGGGTGCGTGTGTGTCCGGTTATACCTGTGGGTCCAGGAGGCCATCTGTGTCCCCTCAGATGGTCTCCCTTATCACAGTCTATGGGTATGTGTGAGTGTGAGTGCCCCTGTGAGTGTTCGGGTGAGGGTGTGTGTGCGTGTGTGTGTGTCCGGGTTTATGTGAGGTTTGGTTCCAGGGAAACATCCTCCCCCCCCCCCCCTTCCTTCTCCTCCCTTATTCCCACCGTGGGTTCGAATCCCAGGTGATTAGACCTGCTCTAGGTCCATGGATCCAAGGTATCCATCCGTGGGCCCAACGGATTTCACCCCTTCCCCACTTTCCAAGGGCCAGGCCAATTCCAGCTATCCAGGGAACCTGTCGAAACAGAGGCAGCTGCAGGAGGGGACACACAAATATTTGTGCCCTGCAGTTACACACCCGTTCCGACAGACTCGATCGCAATCTATCCAGATGAGAACACGTTCTCTTCCGACTAGACCACGCTGGAGTCGCTGTATGTCTCAAATTTGGTTCCTTTATTTATAGTTAGTATTTTTGGTGAATTAATTGATTTGTTTTAATTTTTTATTGACTTAGGTACAACGATTTGGGGAGTTGGGGGGGGGGGAGGAGGAGGGGGGGGGGGGTTGTGTGTGTAATGGATTGTCGAGATCGTGGTTGGTTAGTATTTATCTAGTTGTGTTCACCTAGTTGTGCTTGCGAGGGTTGAGCTCTACTCTTTCGGCCCGCCTCTCAACTGTCAATCAATCAATTATTACTAACTAATAAAAAACATTCCACACACACACACACCCAGGAAGCAGCCCGTAGCAGCTGTCTAACGCCCAGGTACATATATACTGCTAGGTATCAGGGGCATCAGAATGATAGAAACTCTGCTGATTTCCGTTTGTTCCATCACCGTGGGATCGAATGAGCTACGATTACGAGTCGAGAGCGACGTCCACTCAGCTATAAAGACCCCTAGTTTGTGAATTGGTGCAAAAGATAATTTGGGAGAGGTTAATTAAAAGGAATGATGTTTGGTGGCTTTGAAAGCTTTGGATGGGAGGGGGGGTTGGCAGTTATGAATTAAAATTGTTAATTTTTTAAGATAGGATATATATGCAAAAGACGTTTCGAGATATAGTAAGAAAAGTGTTTCTGACTGAGGTTAGGTACTGTGTGATTGACTTGTATGTTAGGAAAAAGAGTACTTATTAGAAACTAAAATGATAATTTGAAATGTTTCTTAGCAAATAGTTGCAAATTATTGTTTGAAAAGCCTATGGTTCCCCTTCCCTACACAAACACACGTGAGCACAATTAGTCCACAGGATTCAGAGAGAGTGAGAGTGAACAGCGAAATAGTAACAAAAAATGTGACAATGAGGGGAGACTATGTCATTCAAACGTTAACCATATAAATTACAGTAACACTAACCGAGCGTCCAATACATATTCCAATCAATTTACATAAATAAACATTCACTAATATATTCCTTTAAAATGGACACACGCAGATAGTTGCAGTACACATGTCAGTTCAATTACTGGTACACATAAACACTCATAGCTGGACGTGTCTGTCCATCTTGACAATAGTAGACATGTAACAAAAAATGTGACAATAATGGGAAACTATGTCATTCAAACGTATAAATGTTAACCATATTAATTACAGTAACACTAATCGCGCGCACACGTACATATGTCAATCAATTTACATAAATACACATTCACTAATGTGTACCTTTAAAATGGACACATACAGATAATTACCGTACACATGTCAGTTCAATTACAGGTACACATACACACACATAGCTTCACGTGTCTGTCGGTCTTGACAATAGTACACATGGATACGCACACAAACAGTCCATTATCAATTAATGTGTGTGTGTGTGTGTATTTATTTTCTCCTTGTATTTACTATATGTATCTGCAGAATCGAGTTATTAGCTCTTGGACCCCGCCTATCAAATATATGTATTTTTCCTTTTTTTATATCTACTACATCTATTTCTCTCTAACACACACACACACACACACACACACACACACACAAACTGGAGGCCTACCGTCTAAACGGAGAGAGTTCGTTGGTTA
Source organism: Procambarus clarkii (assembly GCF_040958095.1). Classification (NCBI taxonomy): domain Eukaryota; kingdom Metazoa; phylum Arthropoda; class Malacostraca; order Decapoda; family Cambaridae; genus Procambarus; species Procambarus clarkii. Next base: position 188,571 of record NW_027189402.1, on the reverse strand, counting down.
TAACCCTAATGGTCCCATATCGAATCTCAGTTGATGCAATAGCAAATCGACCGATATTCTTTAACCTGATTTGCCTGTTCACCGGCTCCCCTCCGACCGGGGAGCCAGTCGGCCAAGCGGACAGCACACTGGACACTGGACTTGTGATCCTGTGGTCCCGGGTTCGATTCCGGGCGCCGCCGAGAAACAAATGGGCAGAGTTTCTTTCACCCTGTGCCCCTGTTACCTTGCAGTAAAACAGGTACCTGGGTGTTAGTCAGCTGTCACGGGCTGCTTCCTGGTGGTGGAGGCCTGGTCGAGGACCGAACCGCGGGGACACTAAAGCCCCGAAATCATCTCAAGAAGAACCTCAAGAGATAACCACAAATGAATCCATCAATGGATCA
>NW_027189402.1:130652-187685 GCF_040958095.1 Procambarus clarkii | reverse complement strand
CTGTCTAACGCCCAGGTACATATTTACTGCTAGGTATCAGGGGCATCAGAATGATAGAAACTCTGCTGATTTCCGTTTGTTCCATCACCGGGGGATCGAATGAGCTACGATTACGAGTCGAGAGCGACGTCCACTCAGCTATAAAGACCCCTAGTTTGTGAATTGGTGCAAAAGATAATTTGGGAGAGGTTAATTAAAAGGAATGATGTTTGGTGGCTTTGAAAGCTTTGGATGGGAGGGGGGTTGGCAGTTATGAATTAAAATTGTTAATTTTTTAAGATAGGATATATATGCAAAAGACGTTTCGAGATATAGTAAGAAAAGTGTTTCTGACTGAGGTTAGGTACTGTGTGATTGACTTGTATGTTAGGAAAAAGAGTACTTATTAGAAACTAAAATGATAATTTGAAATGTTTCTTAGCAAATAGTTGCAAATTATTGTTTGAAAAGCCTATGGTTCCCCTTCCCTACACAAACACACGTGAGCACAATTAGTCCACAGGATTCAGAGAGAGTGAGAGTGAACAGCGAAATAGTAACAAAAAATGTGACAATGAGGGGAAACTATGTCATTCAAACGTTAACCATATAAATTACAGTAACACTAACCGAGCGTCCACATACATATTCCAATCAATTTACATAAATAAACATTCACTAATATATTCCTTTAAAATGGACACACGCAGATAGTTGCAGTACACATGTCAGTTCAATTACTGGTACACATAAACACTCATAGCTGGACGTGTCTGTCCATCTTGACAATAGTAGACATGTAACAAAAAATGTGACAATAATGGGAAACTATGTCATTCAAACGTATAAATGTTAACCATATTAATTACAGTAACACTAATCGCGCGCACACGTACATATGTCAATCAATTTACATAAATACACATTCACTAATGTGTACCTTTAAAATGGACACATACAGATAATTACCGTACACATGTCAGTTCAATTACAGGTACACATACACACACATAGCTTCACGTGTCTGTCGGTCTTGACAATAGTACACATGGATACGCACACAAACAGTCCATTATCAATTAATGTGTGTGTGTGTGTGTATTTATTTTCTCCTTGTATTTACTATATGTATCTGCAGAATCGAGTTATTAGCTCTTGGACCCCGCCTATCAAATATATGTATTTTTCCTTTTTTTATATCTACTACATCTATTTCTCTCTAACACACACACACACACACACACACACAAACTGGAGGCCTACCGTCTAAACGGAGAGAGTTCGTTGGTTATAACCCTAATGGTCCCATATCGAATCTCAGTTGATGCAATAGCAAATCGACCGATATTCTTTAACCTGATTTGCCTGTTCACCGGCTCCCCTCCGACCGGGGAGCCAGTCGGCCAAGCGGACAGCACACTGGACACTGGACTTGTGATCCTGTGGTCCCGGGTTCGATTCCGGGCGCCGCCGAGAAACAATGGGCAGAGTTTCTTTCACCCTGTGCCCCTGTTACCTTGCAGTAAAACAGGTACCTGGGTGTTAGTCAGCTGTCACGGGCTGCTTCCTGGTGGTGGAGGCCTGGTCGAGGACCGAACCGCGGGGACACTAAAGCCCCGAAATCATCTCAAGAAGAACCTCAAGAGATAACCACAAATGAATCCATCAATGGATCCACCTATCTATCTACTTATATCTGTCAATCCATCAATTTATCTTCAATTAAACCAACCATTTATCATTATATACATTTATATTCCATTTATCCGAGCATCAACTCTTCTGTCTATCCATCCATCTACTCATATGTCTTTCCATCCATCAGATAGACGGATGCATCTATGCATCCGTCTATCCGTCAATGTATATATTTAGCAATCAATGTAAACATCCATCTATCTACTTATATAAATTTACCTTTAATCCCTGTTTCACCTGCACCACTCCCCCCTGTTTCTCCATCTGCATCCCTGTTTCACCTGCACCACTCCCCCTGTTCCCCCATCCCCATCCCTGTTTCACCTGCACCACTCCCACTGTTCCTCCCTCTTCATCCCTGTTTCACCTGCACCACTCCCCTCTGTTTCTCCCTCTTCATCCCTGTTTCATCTGCACCACTCCCCCTGTTCCCCCCTGTTCCTCTCTGTTTCACCTGTACAGCACCCCCTGTTCCCCCCTCTTGCTCCCTGTTTCACCTGCACCACTCCCCCTGTTCCCTCTCTTCATTCCACCTCTAAATCCCGTATCCTCCCCCCCCCACCACCTTTGCCCCTTTTCCTTTGACTTAAATCAGGACCAATAAACTTCTTTATGTGTTTAATTTAGGTTTTTTCTAAGTACGAAAAAGTCTTCAGCCATCTCAAGCATTATTTTACAATTAACTTTAATTAAATTGGTAGGGGGGGGGGGAGTGATAAGAATAATAATTATTCCTAAATCCTTTAGCTAAAGTCAACACTGACCAACCTATGCCCGTTCCCTACCCCAGACCATTCCCTCTACAAATACATGATTTAGTAATAATAAGCCCTAATAATATATTAATGAATAAATTTTAAAATAAATCTGTGGATGGCTGCAGCCTCCAGCATGTGGCCTTATTACATAGACATTCTCTTTATATATATATATATATATATATATATATATATATATATATATATATATATATATATCTATATATATATATATATATATATCAATTTACATAAATAAATATTCACTAATATATTCCTTTAAAATTGACACAAGCGGATTAAGGCGTCCTGTACATACCAGTTGCATTGATCCTGGCAGTATGGGTTCGAGTCACTTCTGGCATGTGAGTTTTCAGTTGCATATAGTCCTGGGGACCATTAAGGCTTGTTCGCATGTATAATATATATATATATATATATATTATAATATATATATATATATAGTATATATATATATATATATATATTATATATATATATATTATATATATATATAATATATATATATATATATACTATATATATATTTAAAAAATCTGTCATATTTGTAAATTAAATAAAAAATATTTAATTATTAAATTTAATTTAATTTGTTTTAATTAATATAATTATTTAATAATTTAATAAAATAATAATTTATTAAATCACACTAATTTGATTACTTATTTAATAAACTTAAATAATAAATAATAACATTAAATATTGATATATACTTGTGTGTCCAGGAGGCCATCTGTGTCCCCTCAGATGGTCTCCCTTATCACAGTTTGTGTCTATGGATGTGTGTCCTGTGTGTGAGTGTGTATATCCCTGTGAGTGTCCGGGCGAGTGTGTGTGAGTGTGAGTGTCCCTGTGAGTGTCCGGGTTGCGTGTGTGTCCGGTTATACCTGTGGGTCCAGGAGGCCATCTGTGTCCCCTCAGATGGTCTCCCTTATCACAGTCTATGGGTATTGTGTGAGTGTGAGTGCCCCTTGTGAGTGTTCGGGTGAGGGTGTGTGTGCGTGTGTGTGAGTGTCCGGGTTTATGTGAGGTTTGGTTCCAGGGAAACATCCTTCCCCCCCCACCCCCCCCCCCCCTTCCTTCTCCTCCCTTATTCCCACCGTGGGTTCGAATCCCAGGTGATTAGACCTGCTCTAGGTCCATGGATCCAAGGTATCCATCCGTGGGCCCAACGGATTTCACCCCTTCCCCACTTTTCCAAGGGCCAGGCCAATTCCAGCTATCCAGGGAACCTGTCGAAACAGAGGCAGCTGCAGGAGGGGACACACAAATATTTGTGCCCTGCAGTTACACACCCGTTCCGACAGACTCGATCGCAATCTATCCAGATGAGAACACGTTCTCTTCCGACTAGACCACGCTGGAGTCGCTGTATGTCTCAAATTTGGTTCCTTTATTTATAGTTAGTATTTTTGGTGAATTAATTGATTTGTTTTAATTTTTTTATTGACTTAGGTACAACGATTTGGGGAGTTGGGGGGGGGGAGGAGGAGGGGGGGGGGTTGTGTGTGTAATGGATTGTCGAGATCGTGGTTGGTTAGTATTTATCTAGTTGTGTTCACCTAGTTGTGCTTGCGAGGGTTGAGCTCTACTCTTTCGGCCCGCCTCTCAACTGTCAATCAATCAATTATTACTAACTAATAAAAAACATTCCACACACACACACACCCAGGAAGCAGCCCGTAGCAGCTGTCTAACGCCCAGGTACATATTTACTGCTAGGTATCAGGGGCATCAGAATGATAGAAACTCTGCTGATTGCCGTTTGTTCCATCACCGGGGGATCGAATGAGCTACGATTACGAGTCGAGAGCGACGTCCACTCAGCTATAAAGACCCCTAGTTTGTGGAATTGGTGCAAAAGATAATTTGGGAGAGGTTAATTAAAAGGAATGATGTTTGGTGGCTTTGAAAGCTTTGGATGGGAGGGGGGTTGGCAGTTATGAATTAAAATTGTTAATTTTTTAAGATAGGATATATATGCAAAAGACGTTTCGAGATATAGTAAGAAAAGTGTTTCTGACTGAGGTAGGTACTGTGTGATTGACTTGTATGTTAGGAAAAAGAGTACTTATTAGAAACTAAAATGATAATTTGAAATGTTTCTTAGCAAATAGTTGCAAATTATTGTTTGAAAAGCCTATGGTTCCCCTTCCCTACACAAACACACGTGAGCACAATTAGTCCACAGGATTCAGATGAGAGTGAGAGTGAACAGCGAAATAGTAACAAAAATGTGACAATGAGGGGAAACTATGTCATTCAAACGTTAACCATATAAATTACAGTAACACTAACCGAGCGTCCACATACATATTCCAATCAATTTACATAAATAAACATTCACTAATATATTCCTTTAAAATGGACACACGCAGATAGTTGCAGTACACATGTCAGTTCAATACTGGTACACATAAACACTCATAGCTGGACGTGTCTGTCCATCTTGACAATAGTAGACATGTAACAAAAAATGTGACAATAATGGGAAACTATGTCATTCAAACGTATAAATGTTAACCATATTAATTACAGTAACACTAATCGCGCGCACACGTACATATGTCAATCAATTTACATAAATACACATTCACTAATGTGTACCTTTAAAATGGACACATACAGATAATTACCGTACACATGTCAGTTCAATTACAGGTACACATACACACACATAGCTTCACGTGTCTGTCGGTCTTGACAATAGTACACATGGATACGCACACAAACAGTCCATTATCAATTAATGTGTGTGTGTGTGTGTATTTATTTTCTCCTTGTATTTACTATATGTATCTGCAGAATCGAGTTATTAGCTCTTGGACCCCGCCTATCAAATATATGTATTTTTCCTTTTTTTATATCTACTACATCTATTTCTCTCTAACACACACACACACACACACACAACACAAACTGGAGGCCTACCGTCTAAACGGAGAGAGTTCGTTGGTTATAACCCTAATGGTCCCATATCGAATCTCAGTTGATGCAATAGCAAATCGACCGATATTCTTTAACCTGATTTGCCTGTTCACACGGCTCCCCCTCCGACCGGGGAGCCAGTCGGCCAAGCGGACAGCACACTGGGACACTGGACTTGTGATCCTGTGGTCCCGGGTTCGATTCCGGGCGCCGCCGAGAAACAATGGGCAGAGTTTCTTTCACCCTGTGCCCCTGTTACCTTGCAGTAAAACAGGTACCTGGGTGTTAGTCAGCTGTCACGGGCTGCTTCCTGGTGGTGGAGGCCTGGTCGAGGACCGAACCGCGGGGACACTAAAGCCCGAAATCATCTCAAGAAGAACCTCAAGAGATAACACAAATGAATCCATCAATGGATCCACCTATCTATCTACTTATATCTGTCAATCCATCAATTTATCTTCAATTAAACCAACCATTTATCATTATATACATTTATATTCCATTTATCCGAGCATCAACTCTTCTGTCTATCCATCCATCTACTCATATGTCTTTCCATCCATCAGATAGACGGATGCATCTATGCATCCGTCTATCCGTCAATGTATATATTTAGCAATCAATGTCAACATCCATCTATCTACTTATATAAATTTACCTTTAATCCCTGTTTCACCCTGCACCACTCCCCCCTGTTTCTCCCTCTGCATCCCTGTTTCACCTGCACCACTCCCCCTGTTCCCCGATCCCCATCCCTGTTTCACCTGCACCACTCCCCCTGTTCCCCCATCCCATCCCTGTTTCACCTGCACCACTCCCCTGTTCCCCCATCCCCATCCCTGTTTCACCTGCACCACTCCCACTGTTCCTCCCTCTTCATCCCTGTTTCACCTGCACCACTCCCCTCTGTTTCTCCCTCTTCATCCCTGTTCCTCTGCACCAACTCCCCCTGTTCCCCCCTTCTTCCTCTCTGTTTCACCTGTACAGCACCCCCTGTTCCCCCCTCTTGCTCCCTGTTTCACCTGCACCACTCCCCCTGTTCCCTCTCTTCATTCCACCTCTAAATCCCGTATCCTCCCCCCCCCCCCCACCTCCTTTGCCCCTTTTCCTTTGACTTAATCAGGACCAATAAACTTCTTTATGTGTTTAATTTAGGTTTTTTCTAAGTACGAAAAAGTCTTCAGCCATCTCAAGCATTATTTTACAATTAACTTTAATTAAATTGGTAGGGGGGGGGGGAGTGATAAGAATAATAATTATTCCTAAATCCTTTAGCTAAAGTCAACACTGACCAACCTATGCCCGTTCCCTACCCCAGACCATTCCCTCTACAAATACATGATTTAGTAATAATAAGCCCTAATAATATATTAATGAATAAATTTTAAAATAAATCTGTGGATGGCTGCAGCCTCCAGCATGTGGCCTTATTACATAGACATTCTCTTTATATATATATATATATATATATATATATATATATATATATATATATATATATATATATATATATTTATATCAATTTACATAAATAAATATTCACTAATATATTCCTTTAAAATTGACACAAGCGGATTAAGGCGTGCTGTACATACCAGTTGCATTGATCCTGGCAGTATGGGTTCGAGTCACTTCTGGCATGTGAGTTTTTCAGTTGCATATAGTCCTGGGGACCATTAAGGCTTGTTCGCATGTATATATATATATATATATATATATATATATATATATATATATATATATATATATATATATATATGTATAATATATATATATATATATATATATATATATATATATATATATATTTAAAAAATCTGTCATATTTGTAAATTAAATAAAAAATATTTAATTATTAAATTTAATTTAATTTGTTTTATTAATATAATTATTTAATAATTTAATAAAATAATAATTTATTAAATCACACTAATTTGATTACTTATTTAATAAACTTAAATAATAAATAATAAATTAAATATTGATATATACTTGTGTGTCCAGGAGGCCATCTGTGTCCCCTCAGATGGTCTCCCTTATCACAGTTTGTGTCTATGGATGTGTGTCTGTGTGTGAGTGTGTATATCCCTGTGAGTGTCCGGGCGAGTGTGTGTGAGTGTGAGTGTCCCTGTGAGTGTCCGGGTGCGTGTGTGTCCGGTTATACCTGTGGGTCCAGGAGGCCATCTGTGTCCCCTCAGATGGTCTCCCTTATCACAGTCTATGGGTATGTGTGAGTGTGAGTGCCCCTGTGAGTGTTCGGGTGAGGGTGTGTGTGCGTGTGTGTGAGTGTCCGGGTTTATGTGAGGTTTGGTTCCAGGGAAACATCCTTCCCCCCCCCCCCCTTCCTTCTCCTCCCTTATTCCCACCGTGGGTTCGAATCCCAGGTGATTAGACCTGCTCTAGGTCCATGGATCCAAGGTATCCATCCGTGGGCCCAACGGATTTCACCCCTTCCCCACTTTCCAAGGGCCAGGCCAATTCCAGCTATCCAGGGAACCTGTCGAAACAGAGGCAGCTGCAGGAGGGGACACACAAATATTTGTGCCCTGCAGTTACACACCCGTTCCGACAGACTCGATCGCAATCTATCCAGATGAGAACACGTTCTCTTCCGACTAGACCACGCTGGAGTCGCTGTATGTCTCAAATTTGGTTCCTTTATTTATAGTTAGTATTTTTGGTGAATTAATTGATTTGTTTTAATTTTTTATTGACTTAGGTACAACGATTTGGGGAGTTGGGGGGGGGGGGGAGGAGGAGGGGGGGGGGGGTTGTGTGTGTAATGGATTGTCGAGATCGTGGTTGGTTAGTATTTATCTAGTTGTGTTCACCTAGTTGTGCTTGCGAGGGTTGAGCTCTACTCTTTCGGCCCGCCTCTCAACTGTCAATCAATCAATTATTACTAACTAATAAAAAACATTCCACACACACACACACCCAGGAAGCAGCCCGTAGCAGCTGTCTAACGCCCAGGTACATATTTACTGCTAGGTATCAGGGGCATCAGAATGATAGAAACTCTGCTGATTTCCGTTTGTTCCATCACCGGGGGATCGAATGAGCTACGATTACGAGTCGAGAGCGACGTCCACTCAGCTATAAAGACCCCTAGTTTGTGAATTGGTGCAAAAGATAATTTGGGAGAGGTTAATTAAAAGGAATGATGTTTGGTGGCTTTGAAAGCTTTGGATGGGAGGGGGGTTGGCAGTTATGAATTAAAATTGTTAATTTTTTAAGATAGGATATATATGCAAAAGACGTTTCGAGATATAGTAAGAAAAGTGTTTCTGACTGAGGTTAGGTACTGTGTGATTGACTTGTATGTTAGGAAAAAGAGTACTTATTAGAAACTAAAATGATAATTTGAAATGTTTCTTAGCAAATAGTTGCAAATTATTGTTTGAAAAGCCTATGGTTCCCCTTCCCTACACAAACACACGTGAGCACAATTAGTCCACAGGATTCAGAGAGAGTGAGAGTGAACAGCGAAATAGTAACAAAAAATGTGACAATGAGGGGAAACTATGTCATTCAAACGTTAACCATATAAATTACAGTAACACTAACCGAGCGTCCACATACATATTCCAATCAATTTACATAAATAAACATTCACTAATATATTCCTTTAAAATGGACACACGCAGATAGTTGCAGTACACATGTCAGTTCAATTACTGGTACACATAAACACTCATAGCTGGACGTGTCTGTCCATCTTGACAATAGTAGACATGTAACAAAAAATGTGACAATAATGGGAAACTATGTCATTCAAACGTATAAATGTTAACCATATTAATTACAGTAACACTAATCGCGCGCACACGTACATATGTCAATCAATTTACATAAATACACATTCACTAATGTGTACCTTTAAAATGGACACATACAGATAATTACCGTACACATGTCAGTTCAATTACAGGTACACATACACACACATAGCTTCACGTGTCTGTCGGTCTTGACAATAGTACACATGGATACGCACACAAACAGTCCATTATCAATTAATGTGTGTGTGTGTGTGTATTTATTTTCTCCTTGTATTTACTATATGTATCTGCAGAATCGAGTTATTAGCTCTTGGACCCCGCCTATCAAATATATGTATTTTTCCTTTTTTTATATCTACTACATCTATTTCTCTCTAACACACACACACACACACACACACACACACAAACTGGAGGCCTACCGTCTAAACGGAGAGAGTTCGTTGGTTATAACCCTAATGGTCCCATATCGAATCTCAGTTGATGCAATAGCAAATCGACCGATATTCTTTAACCTGATTTGCCTGTTCACCGGCTCCCCTCCGACCGGGGAGCCAGTCGGCCAAGCGGACAGCACACTGGACACTGGACTTGTGATCCTGTGGTCCCGGGTTCGATTCCGGGCGCCGCCGAGAAACAATGGGCAGAGTTTCTTTCACCCTGTGCCCCTGTTACCTTGCAGTAAAACAGGTACCTGGGTGTTAGTCAGCTGTCACGGGCTGCTTCCTGGTGGTGGAGGCCTGGTCGAGGACCGAACCGCGGGGACACTAAAGCCCCGAAATCATCTCAAGAAGAACCTCAAGAGATAACCACAAATGAATCCATCAATGGATCCACCTATCTATCTACTTATATCTGTCAATCCATCAATTTATCTTCAATTAAACCAACCATTTATCATTATATACATTTATATTCCATTATCCGAGCATCAACTCTTCTGTCTATCCATCCATCTACTCATATGTCTTTCCATCCATCAGATAGACGGATGCATCTATGCATCCGTCTATCCGTCAATGTATATATTTAGCAATCAATGTAAACATCCATCTATCTACTTATATAAATTTACCTTTAATCCCTGTTTCACCTGCACCACTCCCCCCTGTTTCTCCCTCTGCATCCCTGTTTCACCTGCACCACTCCCCCTGTTCCCCGATCCCCATCCCTGTTTCACCTGCACCACTCCCCCTGTTCCCCCATCCCCATCCCTGTTTCACCTGCACCACTCCCCCTGTTCCCCCATCCCCATCCCTGTTTCACCTGCACCACTCCCACTGTTCCTCCCTCTCATCCTGTTCACCTGCACCACTCCCTCTGTTTCTCCCTCTTCATCCTGTTTCATCTGCACCACTCCCCCTGTTCCCCCTTCTTCCTCTCTGTTTCACCTGTACAGCACCCCCTGTTCCCCCCTCTTGCTCCCTGTTTCACCTGCACCACTCCCCCTGTTCCCTCTCTTCATTCCACCTCTAAATCCCATATCCTCCCCCCCCCCCACCACCTTTGCCCCTTTTCCTTTAACTTACATCAGGACCAATAAACTTCTTTATGTGTTTAATTTAGGTTTTTTCTAAGTACGAAAAAGTCTTCAGCCATCTCAAGCATTATTTTACAATTAACTTTAATTAAATTGGTAGGGGGGGGGGGGGAGTGATAAGAATAATAATTATTCCTAAATCCTTTAGCTAAAGTCAACACTGACCAACCTATGCCCGTTCCCTACCCCAGACCATTCCCTCTACAAATACATGATTTAGTAATAATAAGCCCTAATAATATATTAATGAATAAATTTTAAAATAAATCTGTGGATGGCTGCAGCCTCCAGCATGTGGCCTTATTACATAGACATTCTCTTTATATATATATATATATATATATATATATATATATATATATATATATATATATATATATATATATATATATATATATATATATATTTATATCAATTTACATAAATAAATATTCACTAATATATTCCTTTAAAATTGACACAAGCGGATTAAGGCGTCCTGTACATACCAGTTGCATTGATCCTGGCAGTATGGGTTCGAGTCACTTCTGGCATGTGAGTTTTCAGTTGCATATAGTCCTGGGGACCATTAAGGCTTGTTCGCATGTATATATATATATATATATATATATATATATATATATATATATATATATATATATATATATATATATATATATATATATATATATATATATATATATATATACATATATATATATATATATATATATATTTAAAAAATCTGTCATATTTGTAAATTAAATAAAAAATATTTAAATATTAAATTTAATTTAATTTGTTTTATTAATATAATTATTTAATAATTTAATAAAATAATAATTTATTAAAACACACTAATTTGATTACTTATTTAATAAACTTAAATAATAAATAATAAATTAAATATTGATATATACTTGTGTGTCCAGGAGGCCATCTGTGTCCCCTCAGATGGTCTCCCTTATCACAGTTTGTGTCTATGGATGTGTGTCTGTGTGTGAGTGTGTACTCACCTAGTTGTACTCACCTAGTTGTGTTTGCGGGGGTTGAGCTCTGGCTCTTTGGTCCCGCCTCTCAACCGTCAATCAACAGGTGTACAGATTCATGAGCCTATCGGGCTCTGTCATATCTACACTTGAAACTGTGTATGGAGTCAGCCTCCACCACATCACTTCCTAGTGCATTCCATTTGTCAACCACTCTGACACTAAAAAAAGTTCTTTCTAATATCTCTGTGGCTCATTTGGGCACTCAGTTTCCACCTGTGTCCCCTTGTGCGTGTTCCCCTTGTGTTAAATAGACTGTCTTTATCTACCCTATCAATCCCCTTCAGAATCTTGAATGTGGTGATCATGTCCCCCCTAACTCTTCTGTCTTCCAGCGAAGTGAGGTTTAATTCCCGTAGTCTCTCCTCGTAGCTCATACCTCTCAGCTCGGGTACTAGTCTGGTGGCAAACCTTTGAACCTTTTCCAGTTTAGTCTTATCCTTGACTAGATATGGACTCCATGCTGGGGCTGCATACTCCAGGATTGGCCTGACATATGTGGTATACAAAGTTCTGAATGATTCTTTACACAAGTTTCTGAATGCCGTTCGTATGTTGGCCAGCCTGGCATATGCCGCTGATGTTATCCGCTTGATATGTGCTGCAGGAGACAGGTCTGGCGTGATATCAACCCCCAAGTCTTTTTCCTTCTCTGACTATGTGTGTATATCCCTGTGAGTGTCCGGGCGAGTGTGTGTGAGTGTGAGTGTCCCTGTGAGTGTCCGGGTGCGTGTGTGTCCGGTTATACCTGTGGGTCCAGGAGGCCATCTGTGTCCCCTCAGATGGTCTCCCTTATCACAGTCTATGGGTATGTGTGAGTGTGAGTGCCCCTGTGAGTGTTCGGGTGAGGGTGTGTGTGCGTGTGTGTGTGTGTCCGGGTTTATGTGAGGTTTGGTTCCAGGGAAACATCCTTCCCCCCCCCCCCTTCCTTCTCCTCCCTTATTCCCACCGTGGGTTCGAATCCCAGGTGATTAGACCTGCTCTAGGTCCATGGATCCAAGGTATCCATCCGTGGGCCCAACGGATTTCACCCCTTCCCCACTTTCCAAGGGCCAGGCCAATTCCAGCTATCCAGGGAACCTGTCGAAACAGAGGCAGCTGCAGGAGGGGACACACAAATATTTGTGCCCTGCAGTTACACACCCGTTCCGACAGACTCGATCGCAATCTATCCAGATGAGAACACGTTCTCTTCCGACTAGACCACGCTGGAGTCGCTGTATGTCTCAAATTTGGTTCCTTTATTTATAGTTAGTATTTTTGGTGAATTAATTGATTTGTTTTAATTTTTTATTGACTTAGGTACAACGATTTGGGGAGTTGGGGGGGGGGGGAGGAGGAGGGGGGGGGGGGTTGTGTGTGTAATGGATTGTCGAGATCGTGGTTGGTTAGTATTTATCTAGTTGTGTTCACCTAGTTGTGCTTGCGAGGGTTGAGCTCTACTCTTTCGGCCCGCCTCTCAACTGTCAATCAATCAATTATTACTAACTAATAAAAAACATTCCACACACACACACACCCAGGAAGCAGCCCGTAGCAGCTGTCTAACGCCCAGGTACATATTTACTGCTAGGTATCAGGGGCATCAGAATGATAGAAACTCTGCTGATTTCCGTTTGTTCCATCACCGGGGGATCGAATGAGCTACGATTACGAGTCGAGAGCGACGTCCACTCAGCTATAAAGACCCCTAGTTTGTGAATTGGTGCAAAAGATAATTTGGGAGAGGTTAATTAAAAGGAATGATGTTTGGTGGCTTTGAAAGCTTTGGATGGGAGGGGGGTTGGCAGTTATGAATTAAAATTGTTAATTTTTTAAGATAGGATATATATGCAAAAGACGTTTCGAGATATAGTAAGAAAAAGTGTTTCTGACTGAGGTTAGGTACTGTGTGATTGACTTGTATGTTAGGAAAAAGAGTACTTATTAGAAACTAAAATGATAATTTGAAATGTTTCTTAGCAAATAGTTGCAAATTATTGTTTGAAAAGCCTATGGTTCCCCTTCCCTACACAAACACACGTGAGCACAATTAGTCCACAGGATTCAGAGAGAGTGAGAGTGAACAGCGAAATAGTAACAAAAAATGTGACAATGAGGGGAAACTATGTCATTCAAACGTTAACCATATAAATTACAGTAACACTAACCGAGCGTCCACATACATATTCCAATCAATTTACATAAATAAACATTCACTAATATATTCCTTTAAAATGGACACACGCAGATAGTTGCAGTACACATGTCAGTTCAATTACTGGTACACATAAACACTCATAGCTGGACGTGTCTGTCCATCTTGACAATAGTAGACATGTAACAAAAAATGTGACAATAATGGGAAACTATGTCATTCAAACGTATAAATGTTAACCATATTAATTACAGTAACACTAATCGCGCGCACACGTACATATGTCAATCAATTTACATAAATACACATTCACTAATGTGTACCTTTAAAATGGACACATACAGATAATTACCGTACACATGTCAGTTCAATTACAGGTACACATACACACACATAGCTTCACGTGTCTGTCGGTCTTGACAATAGTACACATGGATACGCACACAAACAGTCCATTATCAATTAATGTGTGTGTGTGTGTGTATTTATTTTCTCCTTGTATTTACTATATGTATCTGCAGAATCGAGTTATTAGCTCTTGGACCCCGCCTATCAAATATATGTATTTTTCCTTTTTTTATATCTACTACATCTATTTCTCTCTAACACACACACACACACACACACACACACACAAACTGGAGGCCTACCGTCTAAACGGAGAGAGTTCGTTGGTTATAACCCTAATGGTCCCATATCGAATCTCAGTTGATGCAATAGCAAATCGACCGATATTCTTTAACCTGATTTGCCTGTTCACCGGCTCCCCTCCGACCGGGGAGCCAGTCGGCCAAGCGGACAGCACACTGGACACTGGACTTGTGATCCTGTGGTCCCGGGTTCGATTCCGGGCGCCGCCGAGAAACAATGGGCAGAGTTTCTTTCACCCTGTGCCCCTGTTACCTTGCAGTAAAACAGGTACCTGGGTGTTAGTCAGCTGTCACGGGCTGCTTCCTGGTGGTGGAGGCCTGGTCGAGGACCGAACCGCGGGGACACTAAAGCCCCGAAATCATCTCAAGAAGAACCTCAAGAGATAACCACAAATGAATCCATCAATGGATCCACCTATCTATCTACTTATATCTGTCAATCCATCAATTTATCTTCAATTAAACCAACCATTTATCATTATATACATTTATATTCCATTTATCCGAGCATCAACTCTTCTGTCTATCCATCCATCTACTCATATGTCTTTCCATCCATCAGATAGACGGATGCATCTATGCATCCGTCTATCCGTCAATGTATATATTTAGCAATCAATGTAAACATCCATCTATCTACTTATATAAATTTACCTTTAATCCCTGTTTCACCTGCACCACTCCCCCCTGTTTCTCCCTCTGCATCCCTGTTTCACCTGCACCACTCCCCCTGTTCCCCCATCCCCATCCCTGTTTCACCTGCACCACTCCCCCTGTTCCCCCATCCCCATCCCTGTTTCACCTGCACCACTCCCACTGTTCCTCCCTCTTCATCCCTGTTTCACCTGCACCACTCCCCTCTGTTTCTCCCTCTTCATCCCTGTTTCATCTGCACCACTCCCCCTGTTCCCCCTTCTTCCTCTCTGTTTCACCTGTACAGCACCCCCTGTTCCCCCCTCTTGCTCCCTGTTTCACCTGCACCACTCCCCCTGTTCCCTCTCTTCATTCCACCTCTAAATCCCATATCCTCCCCCCCCCCACCACCTTTGCCCCTTTTCCTTTAACTTACATCAGGACCAATAAACTTCTTTATGTGTTTAATTTAGGTTTTTTCTAAGTACGAAAAAGTCTTCAGCCATCTCAAGCATTATTTTACAATTAACTTTAATTAAATTGGTAGGGGGGGGGGGAGTGATAAGAATAATAATTATTCCTAAATCCTTTAGCTAAAGTCAACACTGACCAACCTATGCCCGTTCCCTACCCCAGACCATTCCCTCTACAAATACATGATTTAGTAATAATAAGCCCTAATAATATATTAATGAATAAATTTTAAAATAAATCTGTGGATGGCTGCAGCCTCCAGCATGTGGCCTTATTACATAGACATTCTCTTTATATATATATATATATATATATATATATATATATATATATATATATATATATATATATATATATATTTATATCAATT
Source organism: Procambarus clarkii (assembly GCF_040958095.1). Classification (NCBI taxonomy): domain Eukaryota; kingdom Metazoa; phylum Arthropoda; class Malacostraca; order Decapoda; family Cambaridae; genus Procambarus; species Procambarus clarkii. The sequence continues at coordinate 171,687 of NW_027189402.1, read as the reverse complement.
TACATAAATAAATATTCACTAATATATTCCTTTAAAATTGACACAAGCGGATTAAGGCGTCCTGTACATACCAGTTGCATTGATCCTGGCAGTATGGGTTCGAGTCACTTCTGGCATGTGAGTTTTCAGTTGCATATAGTCCTGGGGACCATTAAGGCTTGTTCGCATGTATATATATATATATATATATATATATATATATATATATATATATATATATATATATATATATATATATATATATATATATATATATATATATATATATATATATATATATATATATATATATTTAAAAAATCTGTCATATTTGTAAATTAAATAAAAAATATTTAAATATTAAATTTAATTTAATTTGTTTTATTAATATAATTATTTAATAATTTAATAAAATAATAATTTATTAAAACACACTAATTTGATTACTTATTTAATAAACTTAAATAATAAATAATAAATTAAATATTGATATATACTTGTGTGTCCAGGAGGCCATCTGTGTCCCCTCAGATGGTCTCCCTTATCACAGTTTGTGTCTATGGATGTGTGTCTGTGTGTGAGTGTGTACTCACCTAGTTGTACTCACCTAGTTGTGTTTGCGGGGGTTGAGCTCTGGCTCTTTGGTCCCGCCTCTCAACCGTCAATCAACAGGTGTACAGATTCATGAGCCTATCGGGCTCTGTCATATCTACACTTGAAACTGTGTATGGAGTCAGCCTCCACCACATCACTTCCTAGTGCATTCCATTTGTCAACCACTCTGACACTAAAAAAGTTCTTTCTAATATCTCTGTGGCTCATTTGGGCACTCAGTTTCCACCTGTGTCCCCTTGTGCGTGTTCCCCTTGTGTTAAATAGACTGTCTTTATCTACCCTATCAATCCCCTTCAGAATCTTGAATGTGGTGATCATGTCCCCCCTAACTCTTCTGTCTTCCAGCGAAGTGAGGTTTAATTCCCGTAGTCTCTCCTCGTAGCTCATACCTCTCAGCTCGGGTACTAGTCTGGTGGCAAACCTTTGAACCTTTTCCAGTTTAGTCTTATCCTTGACTAGATATGGACTCCATGCTGGGGCTGCATACTCCAGGATTGGCCTGACATATGTGGTATACAAAGTTCTGAATGATTCTTTACACAAGTTTCTGAATGCCGTTCGTATGTTGGCCAGCCTGGCATATGCCGCTGATGTTATCCGCTTGATATGTGCTGCAGGAGACAGGTCTGGCGTGATATCAACCCCCAAGTCTTTTTCCTTCTCTGACTATGTGTGTATATCCCTGTGAGTGTCCGGGCGAGTGTGTGTGAGTGTGAGTGTCCCTGTGAGTGTCCGGGTGCGTGTGTGTCCGGTTATACCTGTGGGTCCAGGAGGCCATCTGTGTCCCCTCAGATGGTCTCCCTTATCACAGTCTATGGGTATGTGTGAGTGTGAGTGCCCCTGTGAGTGTTCGGGTGAGGGTGTGTGTGCGTGTGTGTGTGTCCGGGTTTATGTGAGGTTTGGTTCCAGGGAAACATCCTACCCCCCCCCCCCCTTCCTTCTCCTCCCTTATTCCCACCGTGGGTTCGAATCCCAGGTGATTAGACCTGCTCTAGGTCCATGGATCCAAGGTATCCATCCGTGGGCCCAACGGATTTCACCCCTTCCCCACTTTCCAAGGGCCAGGCCAATTCCAGCTATCCAGGGAACCTGTCGAAACAGAGGCAGCTGCAGGAGGGGACACACAAATATTTGTGCCCTGCAGTTACACACCCGTTCCGACAGACTCGATCGCAATCTATCCAGATGAGAACACGTTCTCTTCCGACTAGACCACGCTGGAGTCGCTGTATGTCTCAAATTTGGTTCCTTTATTTATAGTTAGTATTTTTGGTGAATTAATTGATTTGTTTTAATTTTTTATTGACTTAGGTACAACGATTTGGGGAGTTGGGGGGGGGGGGGAGGAGGAGGGGGGGGGGGGTTGTGTGTGTAATGGATTGTCGAGATCGTGGTTGGTTAGTATTTATCTAGTTGTGTTCACCTAGTTGTGCTTGCGAGGGTTGAGCTCTACTCTTTCGGCCCGCCTCTCAACTGTCAATCAATCAATTATTACTAACTAATAAAAAACATTCCACACACACACACACCCAGGAAGCAGCCCGTAGCAGCTGTCTAACGCCCAGGTACATATATACTGCTAGGTATCAGGGGCATCAGAATGATAGAAACTCTGCTGATTTCCGTTTGTTCCATCACCGGGGGATCGAATGAGCTACGATTACGAGTCGAGAGCGACGTCCACTCAGCTATAAAGACCCCTAGTTTGTGAATTGGTGCAAAAGATAATTTGGGAGAGGTTAATTAAAAGGAATGATGTTTGGTGGCTTTGAAAGCTTTGGATGGGAGGGGGGTTGGCAGTTATGAATTAAAATTGTTAATTTTTTAAGATAGGATATATATGCAAAAGACGTTTCGAGATATAGTAAGAAAAGTGTTTCTGACTGAGGTTAGGTACTGTGTGATTGACTTGTATGTTAGGAAAAAGAGTACTTATTAGAAACTAAAATGATAATTTGAAATGTTTCTTAGCAAATAGTTGCAAATTATTGTTTGAAAAGCCTATGGTTCCCCTTCCCTACACAAACACACGTGAGCACAATTAGTCCACAGGATTCAGAGAGAGTGAGAGTGAACAGCGAAATAGTAACAAAAAATGTGACAATGAGGGGAAACTATGTCATTCAAACGTTAACCATATAAATTACAGTAACACTAACCGAGCGTCCACATACATATTCCAATCAATTTACATAAATAAACATTCACTAATATATTCCTTTAAAATGGACACACGCAGATAGTTGCAGTACACATGTCAGTTCAATTACTGGTACACATAAACACTCATAGCTGGACGTGTCTGTCCATCTTGACAATAGTAGACATGTAACAAAAAATGTGACAATAATGGGAAACTATGTCATTCAAACGTATAAATGTTAACCATATTAATTACAGTAACACTAATCGCGCGCACACGTACATATGTCAATCAATTTACATAAATACACATTCACTAATGTGTACCTTTAAAATGGACACATACAGATAATTACCGTACACATGTCAGTTCAATTACAGGTACACATACACACACATAGCTTCACGTGTCTGTCGGTCTTGACAATAGTACACATGGATACGCACACAAACAGTCCATTATCAATTAATGTGTGTGTGTGTGTGTATTTATTTTCTCCTTGTATTTACTATATGTATCTGCAGAATCGAGTTATTAGCTCTTGGACCCCGCCTATCAAATATATGTATTTTTCCTTTTTTTATATCTACTACATCTATTTCTCTCTAACACACACACACACACACACACACACACACACACAAACTGGAGGCCTACCGTCTAAACGGAGAGAGTTCGTTGGTTATAACCCTAATGGTCCCATATCGAATCTCAGTTGATGCAATAGCAAATCGACCGATATTCTTTAACCTGATTTGCCTGTTCACCGGCTCCCCTCCGACCGGGGAGCCAGTCGGCCAAGCGGACAGCACACTGGACACTGGACTTGTGATCCTGTGGTCCCGGGTTCGATTCCGGGCGCCGCCGAGAAACAATGGGCAGAGTTTCTTTCACCCTGTGCCCCTGTTACCTTGCAGTAAAACAGGTACCTGGGTGTTAGTCAGCTGTCACGGGCTGCTTCCTGGTGGTGGAGGCCTGGTCGAGGACCGAACCGCGGGGACACTAAAGCCCCGAAATCATCTCAAGAAGAACCTCAAGAGATAACCACAAATGAATCCATCAATGGATCCACCTATCTATCTACTTATATCTGTCAATCCATCAATTTATCTTCAATTAAACCAACCATTTATCATTATATACATTTATATTCCATTCATCCGAGCATCAACTCTTCTGTCTATCCATCCATCTACTCATATGTCTTTCCATCCATCAGATAGACGGATGCATCTATGCATCCGTCTATCCGTCAATGTATATATTTAGCAATCAATGTAAACATCCATCTATCTACTTATATAAATTTACCTTTAATCCCTGTTTCACCTGCACCACTCCCCCCTGTTTCTCCCTCTGCATCCCTGTTTCACCTGCACCACTCCCCCTGTTCCCCGATCCCCATCCCTGTTTCACCTGCACCACTCCCCCTGTTCCCCCATCCCCATCCCTGTTTCACCTGCACCACTCCCCCTGTTCCCCCATCCCCATCCCTGTTTCACCTGCACCACTCCCACTGTTCCTCCCTCTTCATCCCTGTTTCACCTGCACCACTCCCCCTGTTCCCCCTTCTTCCTCTCTGTTTCACCTGTACAGCACCCCCTGTTCCCCCCTCTTGCTCCCTGTTTCACCTGCACCACTCCCCCTGTTCCCTCTCTTCATTCCACCTCTAAATCCCATATCCTCCCCCCCCCCACCACCTTTGCCCCTTTTCCTTTAACTTACATCAGGACCAATAAACTTCTTTATGTGTTTAATTTAGGTTTTTTCTAAGTACGAAAAAGTCTTCAGCCATCTCAAGCATTATTTTACAATTAACTTTAATTAAATTGGTAGGGGGGGGGGGGAGTGATAAGAATAATAATTATTCCTAAATCCTTTAGCTAAAGTCAACACTGACCAACCTATGCCCGTTCCCTACCCCAGACCATTCCCTCTACAAATACATGATTTAGTAATAATAAGCCCTAATAATATATTAATGAATAAATTTTAAAATAAATCTGTGGATGGCTGCAGCCTCCAGCATGTGGCCTTATTACATAGACATTCTCTTTATATATATATATATATATATATATATATATATATATATATATATATATATATATATATATATATATATATATATATATATATTTATATCAATTTACATAAATAAATATTCACTAATATATTCCTTTAAAATTGACACAAGCGGATTAAGGCGTCCTGTACATACCAGTTGCATTGATCCTGGCAGTATGGGTTCGAGTCACTTCTGGCATGTGAGTTTTCAGTTGCATATAGTCCTGGGGACCATTAAGGCTTGTTCGCATGTATATATATATATATATATATATGTATATATATATATATATATATATATATATATATATATATATATATATATATATATATATATACATATATATATATATATATATACATATATATATATATATATATATATATTTAAAAAATCTGTCATATTTGTAAATTAAATAAAAAATATTTAAATATTAAATTTAATTTAATTTGTTTTATTAATATAATTATTTAATAATTTAATAAAATAATAATTTATTAAAACACACTAATTTGATTACTTATTTAATAAACTTAAATAATAAATAATAAATTAAATATTGATATATACTTGTGTGTCCAGGAGGCCATCTGTGTCCCCTCAGATGGTCTCCCTTATCACAGTTTGTGTCTATGGATGTGTGTCTGTGTGTGAGTGTGTACTCACCTAGTTGTTCTCACCTAGTTGTGTTTGCGGGGGTTGAGCTCTGGCTCTTTGGTCCCGCCTCTCAACCGTCAATCAACAGGTGTACAGATTCATGAGCCTATCGGGCTCTGTCATATCTACACTTGAAACTGTGTATGGAGTCAGCCTCCACCACATCACTTCCTAGTGCATTCCATTTGTCAACCACTCTGACACTAAAAAAGTTCTTTCTAATATCTCTGTGGCTCATTTGGGCACTCAGTTTCCACCTGTGTCCCCTTGTGCGTGTTCCCCTTGTGTTAAATAGACTGTCTTTATCTACCCTATCAATCCCCTTCAGAATCTTGAATGTGGTGATCATGTCCCCCCTAACTCTTCTGTCTTCCAGCGAAGTGAGGTTTAATTCCCGTAGTCTCTCCTCGTAGCTCATACCTCTCAGCTCGGGTACTAGTCTGGTGGCAAACCTTTGAACCTTTTCCAGTTTAGTCTTATCCTTGACTAGATATGGACTCCATGCTGGGGCTGCATACTCCAGGATTGGCCTGACATATGTGGTATACAAAGTTCTGAATGATTCTTTACACAAGTTTCTGAATGCCGTTCGTATGTTGGCCAGCCTGGCATATGCCGCTGATGTTATCCGCTTGATATGTGCTGCAGGAGACAGGTCTGGCGTGATATCAACCCCCAAGTCTTTTTCCTTCTCTGACTATGTGTGTATATCCCTGTGAGTGTCCGGGCGAGTGTGTGTGAGTGTGAGTGTCCCTGTGAGTGTCCGGGTGCGTGTGTGTCCGGTTATACCTGTGGGTCCAGGAGGCCATCTGTGTCCCCTCAGATGGTCTCCCTTATCACAGTCTATGGGTATGTGTGAGTGTGAGTGCCCCTGTGAGTGTTCGGGTGAGGGTGTGTGTGCGTGTGTGTGAGTGTCCGGGTTTATGTGAGGTTTGGTTCCAGGGAAACATCCTTCCCCCCCCCCCCCTTCCTTCTCCTCCCTTATTCCCACCGTGGGTTCGAATCCCAGGTGATTAGACCTGCTCTAGGTCCATGGATCCAAGGTATCTATCCGTGGGCCCAACGGATTTCACCCCTTCCCCACTTTCCAAGGGCCAGGCCAATTCCAGCTATCCAGGGAACCTGTCGAAACAGAGGCAGCTGCAGGAGGGAACACACAAATATTTGTGCCCTGCAGTTACACACCCGTTCCGACAGACTCGATCGCAATCTATCCAGATGAGAACACGTTCTCTTCCGCCTAGACCACGCTGGAGTCGCTGTATGTCTCAAATTTGGTTCCTTTATTTATAGTTAGTATTTTTGGTGAATTAATTGATTTGTTTTAATTTTTTATTGACTTAGGTACAACGATTTGGGGAGTGGGGGGGGGGAGGAGGAGGGGGGGGGGGTTGTGTGTGTAATGGATTGTCGAGATCGTGGTTGGTTAGTATTTATCTTGTTGTGTTCACCTAGTTGTGCTTGCGAGGGTTGAGCTCTACTCTTTCGGCCCGCCTCTCAACTGTCAATCAATCAATTATTACTAACTAATAAAAAACATTCCACACACACACACACCCAGGAAGCAGCCCGTAGCAGCTGTCTAATGCCCAGGTACATATTTACTGCTAGGTATCAGGGGCATCAGAATGATAGAAACTCTGCTGATTTCCGTTTGTTCCATCACCGGGGGATCGAATGAGCTACGATTACGAGTCGAGAACGACGTCCACTCAGCTATAAAGACCCCTAGTTTGTGAATTGGTGCAAAAGATAATTTGGGAGAGGTTAATTAAAAGGAATGATGTTTGGTGGCTTTGAAAGCTTTGGATGGGAGGGGGGTTGGCAGTTATGAATTAAAATTGTTAATTTTTTAAGATAGGATATATATGCAAAAGACGTTTCGAGATATAGTAAGAAAAGTGTTTCTGACTGAGGTTAGGTACTGTGTGATTGACTTGTATGTTAGGAAAAAGAGTACTTATTAGAAACTAAAATGATAATTTGAAATGTTTCTTAGCAAATAGTTGCAAATTATTGTTTGAAAAGCCTATGGTTCCCCTTCCCTACACAAACACACGTGAGCACAATTAGTCCACAGGATTCAGAGAGAGTGAGAGTGAACAGCGAAATAGTAACAAAAAATGTGACAATGAGGGGAAACTATGTCATTCAAACGTTAACCATATAAATTACAGTAACACTAACCGAGCGTCCACATACATATTCCAATCAATTTACATAAATAAACATTCACTAATATATTCCTTTAAAATGGACACACGCAGATAGTTGCAGTACACATGTCAGTTCAATTACTGGTACACATAAACACTCATAGCTGGACGTGTCTGTCCATCTTGACAATAGTAGACATGTAACAAAAAATGTGACAATAATGGGAAACTATGTCATTCAAACGTATAAATGTTAACCATATTAATTACAGTAACACTAATCGCGCGCACACGTACATATGTCAATCAATTTACATAAATACACATTCACTAATGTGTACCTTTAAAATGGACACATACAGATAATTACCGTACACATGTCAGTTCAATTACAGGTACACATACACACACATAGCTTCACGTGTCTGTCGGTCTTGACAATAGTACACATGGATACGCACACAAACAGTCCATTATCAATTAATGTGTGTGTGTGTGTGTATTTATTTTCTCCTTGTATTTACTATATGTATCTGCAGAATCGAGTTATTAGCTCTTGGACCCCGCCTATCAAATATATGTATTTTTCCTTTTTTTATATCTACTACATCTATTTCTCTCTAACACACACACACACACACACACACACACACACACACACACACAAACTGGAGGCCTACCGTCTAAACGGAGAGAGTTCGTTGGTTATAACCCTAATGGTCCCATATCGAATCTCAGTTGATGCAATAGCAAATCGACCGATATTCTTTAACCTGATTTGCCTGTTCACCGGCTCCCCTCCGACCGGGGAGCCAGTCGGCCAAGCGGACAGCACACTGGACACTGGACTTGTGATCCTGTGGTCCCGGGTTCGATTCCGGGCGCCGCCGAGAAACAATGGGCAGAGTTTCTTTCACCCTGTGCCCCTGTTACCTTGCAGTAAAACAGGTACCTGGGTGTTAGTCAGCTGTCACGGGCTGCTTCCTGGTGGTGGAGGCCTGGTCGAGGACCGAACCGCGGGGACACTAAAGCCCCGAAATCATCTCAAGAAGAACCTCAAGAGATAACCACAAATGAATCCATCAATGGATCCACCTATCTATCTACTTATATCTGTCAATCCATCAATTTATCTTCAATTAAACCAACCATTTATCATTATATACATTTATATTCCATTTATCCGAGCATCAACTCTTCTGTCTATCCATCCATCTACTCATATGTCTTTCCATCCATCAGATAGACGGATGCATCTATGCATCCGTCTATCCGTCAATGTATATATTTAGCAATCAATGTAAACATCCATCTATCTACTTATATAAATTTACCTTTAATCCCTGTTTCACCTGCACCACTCCCCCCTGTTTCTCCCTCTGCATCCCTGTTTCACCTGCACCACTCCCCCTGTTCCCCGATCCCCATCCCTGTTTTACCTGCACCACTCCCCCTGTTCCCCCATCCCCATCCCTGTTTCACCTGCACCACTCCCCCTGTTCCCCCATCCCCATCCCTGTTTCACCTGCACCACTCCCACTGTTCCTCCCTCTTCATCCCTGTTCACCTGCACCACTCCCCTCTGTTTCTCCCTCTTCATCCCTGTTTCATCTGCACCACTCCCCCTGTTCCCCCTTCTTCCTCTCTGTTTCACCTGTACAGCACCCCCTGTTCCCCCCTCTTGCTCCCTGTTTCACCTGCACCACTCCCCCTGTTCCCTCTCTTCATTCCACCTCTAAATCCCATATCCTCCCCCCCCCCCCCCCCCCCTTTGCCCCTTTTCCTTTAACTTAAATCAGGACCAATAAACTTCTTTATGTGTTTAATTTAGGTTTTTTCTAAGTACGAAAAAGTCTTCAGCCATCTCAAGCATTATTTTACAATTAACTTTAATTAAATTGGTAGGGGGGGGGGGAAGTGATAAGAATAATAATTATTCCTAAATCCTTTAGCTAAAGTCAACACTGACCAACCTATTCCCGTTCCCTACCCCAGACCATTCCCTCTACAAATACATGATTTAGTAATAATAAGCCCTAATAATATATTAATGAATAAATTTTAAAATAAATCTGTGGATGGCTGCAGCCTCCAGCATGTGGCCTTATTACATAGACATTCTCTTTATATATATATATATATATATATATATATATATATATATATATATATATATTTATATCAATTTACATAAATAAATATTCACTAATATATTCCTTTAAAATTGACACAAGCGGATTAAGGCGTCCTGTACATACCAGTTGCATTGATCCTGGCAGTATGGGTTCGAGTCACTTCTGGCATGTGAGTTTTCAGTTGCATATAGTCCTGGGGACCATTAAGGCTTGTTCGCATGTATATATATATATATATATATATATATATATATATATATATATATATATATATATATATATATATATATATATATATATACATATATATATATATATATATATATATATATATATTTAAAAAATCTGTCATATTTGTAAATTAAATAAAAAATATTTAAATATTAAATTTAATTTAATTTGTTTTATTAATATAATTATTTAATAATTTAATAAAATAATAATTTATTAAAACACACTAATTTGATTACTTATGTAATAAACTTAAATAATAAATAATAAATTAAATATTGATATATACTTGTGTGTCCAGGAGGCCATCTGTGTCCCCTCAGATGGTCTCCCTTATCACAGTTTGTGTCTATGGATGTGTGTCTGTGTGTGAGTGTGTACTCACCTAGTTGTACTCACCTAGTTGTGTTTGCGGGGGTTGAGCTCTGGCTCTTTGGTCCCGCCTCTCAACCGTCAATCAACAGGTGTACAGTTTCATGAGCCTATCGGGCTCTGTCATATCTACACTTGAAACTGTGTATGGAGTCAGCCTCCACCACATCACTTCCTAGTGCATTCCATTTGTCAACCACTCTGACACTAAAAAAGTTCTTTCTAATATCTCTGTGGCTCATTTGGGCACTCAGTTTCCACCTGTGTCCCCTTGTGCGTGTTCCCCTTGTGTTAAATAGACTGTCTTTATATACCCTATCAATCCCCTTCAGAATCTTGAATGTGGTGATCATGTCCCCCCTATTTCTTCTGTCTTCCAGCGAAGTGAGGTTTAATTCCCGTAGTCTCTCCTCGTAGCTCATACCTCTCAGCTCGGGTACTAGTCTGGTGGCAAACCTTTGAACCTTTTCCAGTTTAGTCTTATCCTTGACTAGATATGGACTCCATGCTGGGGCTGCATACTCCAGGATTGGCCTGACATATGTGGTATACAAAGTTCTGAATGATTCTTTACACAAGTTTCTGAATGCCGTTCGTATGTTGGCCAGCCTGGCATATGCCGCTGATGTTATCCGCTTGATATATGCTGCAGGAGACAGGTCTGGCGTGATATCAACCCCCAAGTCTTTTTCCTTCTCTGACTATGTGTGTATATCCCTGTGAGTGTCCGGGCGAGTGTGTGTGAGTGTGAGTGTCCCTGTGAGTGTCCGGGTGCGTGTGTGTCCGGTTATACCTGTGGGTCCAGGAGGCCATCTGTGTCCCCTCAGATGGTCTCCCTTATCACAGTCTATGGGTATGTGTGAGTGTGAGTGCCCCTGTGAGTGTTCAGGTGAGGGTGTGTGTGCGTGTATGTGAGTGTCCGGGTTTATGTGAGGTTTGGTTCCAGGGAAACATCCTTCCCCCCCCCCCCCTTCCTTCTCCTCCCTTATTCCCACCGTGGGTTCGAATCCCAGGTGATTAGACCTGCTCTAGGTCCATGGATCCAAGGTATCTATCCGTGGGCCCAACGGATTTCACCCCTTCCCCACTTTCCAAGGGCCAGGCCAATTCCAGCTATCCAGGGAACCTGTCGAAACAGAGGCAGCTGCAGGAGGGGACACACAAATATTTGTGCCCTGCAGTTACACACCCGTTCCGACAGACTCGATCGCAATCTATCCAGATGAGAACACGTTCTCTTCCGACTAGACCACGCTGGAGTCGCTGTATGTCTCAAATTTGGTTCCTTTATTTATAGTTAGTATTTTTGGTGAATTAATTGATTTGTTTTAATTTTTTATTGACTTAGGTACAACGATTTGGGGAGTTGGGGGGGGAGGAGGAGGGGGGGGGGGGTTGTGTGTGTAATGGATTGTCGAGATCGTGGTTGGTTAGTATTTGTCTAGTTGTGTTCACCTAGTTGTGCTTGCGAGGGTTGAGCTCTACTCTTTCGGCCCGCCTCTCAACTGTCAATCAATCAATTATTACTAACTAATAAAAAACATTCCACACACACACACACCCAGGAAGCAGCCCGTAGCAGCTGTCTAATGCCCAGGTACATATTTACTGCTAGGTATCAGGGGCATCAGAATGATAGAAACTCTGCTGATTTCCGTTTGTTCCATCACCGGGGGATCGAATGAGCTACGATTACGAGTCGAGAGCGACGTCCACTCAGCTATAAAGACCCCTAGTTTGTGAATTGGTGCAAAAGATAATTTGTGAGAGGTTAATTTAAAGGAATGATGTTTGGTGGCTTTGAAAGCTTTGGATGGGAGGGGGGTTGGCAGTTATGAATTAAAATTGTTAATTTTTTAAGATAGGATATATATGCAAAAGACGTTTCGAGATATAGTAAGAAAAGTGTTTCTGACTGAGGTTAGGTACTGTGTGATTGACTTGTATGTTAGGAAAAAGAGTACTTATTAGAAACTAAAATGATAATTTGAAATGTTTCTTAGCAAATAGTTGCAAATTATTGTTTGAAAAGCCTATGGTTCCCCTTCCCTACACAAACACACGTGAGCACAATTAGTCCACAGGATTCAGAGAGAGTGAGAGTGAACAGCGAAATAGTAACAAAAAATGTGACAATGAGGGGAAACTATGTCATTCAAACGTTAACCATATAAATTACAGTAACACTAACCGAGCGTCCACATACATATTCCAATCAATTTACATAAATAAACATTCACTAATATATTCCTTTAAAATGGACACACGCAGATAGTTGCAGTACACATGTCAGTTCAATTACTGGTACACATAAACACTCATAGCTGGACGTGTCTGTCCATCTTGACAATAGTAGACATGTAACAAAAAATGTGACAATAATGGGAAACTATGTCATTCAAACGTATAAATGTTAACCATATTAATTACAGTAACACTAATCGCGCGCACACGTACATATGTCAATCAATTTACATAAATACACATTCACTAATGTGTACCTTTAAAATGGACACATACAGATAATTACCGTACACATGTCAGTTCAATTACAGGTACACATACACACACATAGCTTCACGTGTCTGTCGGTCTTGACAATAGTACACATGGATACGCACACAAACAGTCCATTATCAATTAATGTGTGTGTGTGTGTGTATTTATTTTCTCCTTGTATTTACTATATGTATCTGCAGAATCGAGTTATTAGCTCTTGGACCCCGCCTATCAAATATATGTATTTTTCCTTTTTTTATATCTACTACATCTATTTCTCTCTAACACACACACACACACACACACACACACACACACACACAAACTGGAGGCCTACCGTCTAAACGGAGAGAGTTCGTTGGTTATAACCCTAATGGTCCCATATCGAATCTCAGTTGATGCAATAGCAAATCGACCGATATTCTTTAACCTGATTTGCCTGTTCACCGGCTCCCCTCCGACCGGGGAGCCAGTCGGCCAAGCGGACAGCACACTGGACACTGGACTTGTGATCCTGTGGTCCCGGGTTCGATTCCGGGCGCCGCCGAGAAACAATGGGCAGAGTTTCTTTCACCCTGTGCCCCTGTTACCTTGCAGTAAAACAGGTACCTGGGTGTTAGTCAGCTGTCACGGGCTGCTTCCTGGTGGTGGAGGCCTGGTCGAGGACCGAACCGCGGGGACACTAAAGCCCCGAAATCATCTCAAGAAGAACCTCAAGAGATAACCACAAATGAATCCATCAATGGATCCACCTATCTATCTACTTATATCTGTCAATCCATCAATTTATCTTCAATTAAACCAACCATTTATCATTATATACATTTATATTCCATTTATCCGAGCATCAACTCTTCTGTCTATCCATCCATCTACTCATATGTCTTTCCATCCATCAGATAGACGGATGCATCTATGCATCCGTCTATCCGTCAATGTATATATTTAGCAATCAATGTAAACATCCATCTATCTACTTATATAAATTTACCTTTAATCCCTGTTTCACCTGCACCACTCCCCCCTGTTTCTCCCTCTGCATCCCTGTTTCACCTGCACCACTCCCCCTGTTCCCCGATCCCCATCCCTGTTTTACCTGCACCACTCCCCCTGTTCCCCCATCCCCATCCCTGTTTCACCTGCACCACTCCCCCTGTTCCCCCATCCCCATCCCTGTTTCACCTGCACCACTCCCACTGTTCCTCCCTCTTCATCCCTGTTCACCTGCACCACTCCCCTCTGTTTCTCCCTCTTCATCCCTGTTTCATCTGCACCACTCCCCCTGTTCCCCCTTCTTCCTCTCTGTTTCACCTGTACAGCACCCCCTGTTCCCCCCTCTTGCTCCCTGTTTCACCTGCACCACTCCCCCTGTTCCCTCTCTTCATTCCACCTCTAAATCCCATATCCTCCCCCCCCCCCCACCACCTTTGCCCCTTTTCCTTTAACTTAAATCAGGACCAATAAACTTCTTTATGTGTTTAATTTAGGTTTTTTCTAAGTACGAAAAAGTCTTCAGCCATCTCAAGCATTATTTTACAATTAACTTTAATTAAATTGGTAGGGGGGGGGGGGAAGTGATAAGAATAATAATTATTCCTAAATCCTTTAGCTAAAGTCAACACTGACCAACCTATTCCCGTTCCCTACCCCAGACCATTCCCTCTACAAATACATGATTTAGTAATAATAAGCCCTAATAATATATTAATGAATAAATTTTAAAATAAATCTGTGGATGGCTGCAGCCTCCAGCATGTGGCCTTATTACATAGACATTCTCTTTATATATATATATATATATATATATATATATATATATATATATATATATATATATATATATATATATATATATATTTATATCAATTTACATAAATAAATATTCACTAATATATTCCTTTAAAATTGACACAAGCGGATTAAGGCGTCCTGTACATACCAGTTGCATTGATCCTGGCAGTATGGGTTCGAGTCACTTCTGGCATGTGAGTTTTCAGTTGCATATAGTCCTGGGGACCATTAAGGCTTGTTCGCATGTATATATATATATATATATATATATATATATATATATATATATATATATATATATATATATATACATATATATATATATATATATATATATATATTTAAAAAATCTGTCATATTTGTAAATTAAATAAAAAATATTTAAATATTAAATTTAATTTAATTTGTTTTATTAATATAATTATTTAATAATTTAATAAAATAATAATTTATTAAAACACACTAATTTGATTACTTATGTAATAAACTTAAATAATAAATAATAAATTAAATATTGATATATACTTGTGTGTCCAGGAGGCCATCTGTGTCCCCTCAGATGGTCTCCCTTATCACAGTTTGTGTCTATGGATGTGTGTCTGTGTGTGAGTGTGTACTCACCTAGTTGTACTCACCTAGTTGTGTTTGCGGGGGTTGAGCTCTGGCTCTTTGGTCCCGCCTCTCAACCGTCAATCAACAGGTGTACAGTTTCATGAGCCTATCGGGCTCTGTCATATCTACACTTGAAACTGTGTATGGAGTCAGCCTCCACCACATCACTTCCTAGTGCATTCCATTTGTCAACCACTCTGACACTAAAAAAGTTCTTTCTAATATCTCTGTGGCTCATTTGGGCACTCAGTTTCCACCTGTGTCCCCTTGTGCGTGTTCCCCTTGTGTTAAATAGACTGTCTTTATATACCCTATCAATCCCCTTCAGAATCTTGAATGTGGTGATCATGTCCCCCCTATTTCTTCTGTCTTCCAGCGAAGTGAGGTTTAATTCCCGTAGTCTCTCCTCGTAGCTCATACCTCTCAGCTCGGGTACTAGTCTGGTGGCAAACCTTTGAACCTTTTCCAGTTTAGTCTTATCCTTGACTAGATATGGACTCCATGCTGGGGCTGCATACTCCAGGATTGGCCTGACATATGTGGTATACAAAGTTCTGAATGATTCTTCACACAAGTTTCTGAATGCCGTTCGTATGTTGGCCAGCCTGGCATATGCCGCTGATGTTATCCGCTTGATATATGCTGCAGGAGACAGGTCTGGCGTGATATCAACCCCCAAGTCTTTTTCCTTCTCTGACTATGTGTGTATATCCCTGTGAGTGTCCGGGCGAGTGTGTGTGAGTGTGAGTGTCCCTGTGAGTGTCCGGGTGCGTGTGTGTCCGGTTATACCTGTGGGTCCAGGAGGCCATCTGTGTCCCCTCAGATGGTCTCCCTTATCACAGTCTATGGGTATGTGTGAGTGTGAGTGCCCCTGTGAGTGTTCAGGTGAGGGTGTGTGTGCGTGTATGTGAGTGTCCGGGTTTATGTGTGGTTTGGTTCCAGGGAAACATCCTTCCCCCCCTCCCCTTCCTTCTCCTCCCTTATTCCCACCGTGGGTTCGAATCCCAGGTGATTAGACCTGCTCTAGGTCCATGGATCCAAGGTATCTATCCGTGGGCCCAACGGATTTCACCCCTTCCCCACTTTCCAAGGGCCAGGCCAATTCCAGCTATCCAGGGAACCTGTCGAAACAGAGGCAGCTGCAGGAGGGGACACACAAATATTTGTGCCCTGCAGTTACACACCCGTTCCGACAGACTCGATCGCAATCTATCCAGATGAGAACACGTTCTCTTCCGACTAGACCACGCTGGAGTCGCTGTATGTCTCAAATTTGGTTCCTTTATTTATAGTTAGTATTTTTGGTGAATTAATTGATTTGTTTTAATTTTTTATTGACTTAGGTACAACGATTTGGGGAGTTGGGGGGGGAGGAGGAGGGGGGGGGGGTTGTGTGTGTAATGGATTGTCGAGATCGTGGTTGGTTAGTATTTATCTAGTTGTGTTCACCTAGTTGTGCTTGCGAGGGTTGAGCTCTACTCTTTCGGCCCGCCTCTCAACTGTCAATCAATCAATTATTACTAACTAATAAAAAACATTCCACACACACACACACCCAGGAAGCAGCCCGTAGCAGCTGTCTAATGCCCAGGTACATATTTACTGCTAGGTATCAGGGGCATCAGAATGATAGAAACTCTGCTGATTTCCGTTTGTTCCATCACCGGGGGATCGAATGAGCTACGATTACGAGTCGAGAGCGACGTCCACTCAGCTATAAAGACCCCTAGTTTGTGAATTGGTGCAAAAGATAATTTGTGAGAGGTTAATTTAAAGGAATGATGTTTGGTGGCTTTGAAAGCTTTGGATGGGAGGGGGGTTGGCAGTTATGAATTAAAATTGTTAATTTTTTAAGATAGGATATATATGCAAAAGACGTTTCGAGATATAGTAAGAAAAGTGTTTCTGACTGAGGTTAGGTACTGTGTGATTGACTTGTATGTTAGGAAAAAGAGTACTTATTAGAAACTAAAATGATAATTTGAAATGTTTCTTAGCAAATAGTTGCAAATTATTGTTTGAAAAGCCTATGGTTCCCCTTCCCTACACAAACACACGTGAGCACAATTAGTCCACAGGATTCAGAGAGAGTGAGAGTGAACAGCGAAATAGTAACAAAAAATGTGACAATGAGGGGAAACTATGTCATTCAAACGTTAACCATATAAATTACAGTAACACTAACCGAGCGTCCACATACATATTCCAATCAATTTACATAAATAAACATTCACTAATATATTCCTTTAAAATGGACACACGCAGATAGTTGCAGTACACATGTCAGTTCAATTACTGGTACACATAAACACTCATAGCTGGACGTGTCTGTCCATCTTGACAATAGTAGACATGTAACAAAAAATGTGACAATAATGGGAAACTATGTCATTCAAACGTATAAATGTTAACCATATTAATTACAGTAACACTAATCGCGCGCACACGTACATATGTCAATCAATTTACATAAATACACATTCACTAATGTGTACCTTTAAAATGGACACATACAGATAATTACCGTACACATGTCAGTTCAATTACAGGTACACATACACACACATAGCTTCACGTGTCTGTCGGTCTTGACAATAGTACACATGGATACGCACACAAACAGTCCATTATCAATTAATGTGTGTGTGTGTGTGTATTTATTTTCTCCTTGTATTTACTATATGTATCTGCAGAATCGAGTTATTAGCTCTTGGACCCCGCCTATCAAATATATGTATTTTTCCTTTTTTTATATCTACTACATCTATTTCTCTCTAACACACACACACACACACACACACACACACACACACACACAAACTGGAGGCCTACCGTCTAAACGGAGAGAGTTCGTTGGTTATAACCCTAATGGTCCCATATCGAATCTCAGTTGATGCAATAGCAAATCGACCGATATTCTTTAACCTGATTTGCCTGTTCACCGGCTCCCCTCCGACCGGGGAGCCAGTCGGCCAAGCGGACAGCACACTGGACACTGGACTTGTGATCCTGTGGTCCCGGGTTCGATTCCGGGCGCCGCCGAGAAACAATGGGCAGAGTTTCTTTCACCCTGTGCCCCTGTTACCTTGCAGTAAAACAGGTACCTGGGTGTTAGTCAGCTGTCACGGGCTGCTTCCTGGTGGTGGAGGCCTGGTCGAGGACCGAACCGCGGGGACACTAAAGCCCCGAAATCATCTCAAGAAGAACCTCAAGAGATAACCACAAATGAATCCATCAATGGATCCACCTATCTATCTACTTATATCTGTCAATCCATCAATTTATCTTCAATTAAACCAACCATTTATCATTATATACATTTATATTCCATTTATCCGAGCATCAACTCTTCTGTCTATCCATCCATCTACTCATATGTCTTTCCATCCATCAGATAGACGGATGCATCTATGCATCCGTCTATCCGTCAATGTATATATTTAGCAATCAATGTAAACATCCATCTATCTACTTATATAAATTTACCTTTAATCCCTGTTTCACCTGCACCACTCCCCCCTGTTTCTCCCTCTGCATCCCTGTTTCACCTGCACCACTCCCCCTGTTCCCCGATCCCCATCCCTGTTTCACCTGCACCACTCCCCCTGTTCCCCCATCCCCATCCCTGTTTCACCTGCACCACTCCCCCTGTTCCCCCATCCCCATCCCTGTTTCACCTGCACCACTCCCACTGTTCCTCCCTCTTCATCCCTGTTTCACCTGCACCACTCCCCTCTGTTTCTCCCTCTTCATCCCTGTTTCATCTGCACCACTCCCCCTGTTCCCCCTTCTTCCTCTCTGTTTCACCTGTACAGCACCCCCTGTTCCCCCCTCTTGCTCCCTGTTTCACCTGCACCACTCCCCCTGTTCCCTCTCTTCATTCCACCTCTAAATCCCATATCCTCCCCCCCCCACCACCTTTGCCCCTTTTCCTTTAACTTAAATCAGGACCAATAAACTTCTTTATGTGTTTAATTTAGGTTTTTTCTAAGTACGAAAAAGTCTTCAGCCATCTCAAGCATTATTTTACAATTAACTTTAATTAAATTGGTAGGGGGGGGGGGAGTGATAAGAATAATAATTATTCCTAAATCCTTTAGCTAAAGTCAACACTGACCAACCTATGCCCGTTCCCTACCCCAGACCATTCCCTCTACAAATACATGATTTAGTAATAATAAGCCCTAATAATATATTATGAATAAATTTTAAAATAAATCTGTGGATGGCTGCAGCCTCCAGCATGTGGCCTTATTACATAGACATTCTCTTTATATATATATATATATATATATATATATATATATATATATATATATATATATATATATATATATATATATATATATATATATATATATATATATTTATATCAATTTACATAAATAAATATTCACTAATATATTCCTTTAAAATTGACACAAGCGGATTAAGGCGTCCTGTACATACCAGTTGCATTGATCCTGGCAGTATGGGTTCGAGTCACTTCTGGCATGTGAGTTTTCAGTTGCATATAGTCCTGGGGACCATTAAGGCTTGTTCGCATGTATATATATATATATATATATATATATATATATATATATATATATATATATATATATATATATATATACATATATATATATATATATATATATATTTAAAAAATCTGTCATATTTGTAAATTAAATAAAAAATATTTAAATATTAAATTTAATTTAATTTGTTTTATTAATATAATTATTTAATAATTTAATAAAATAATAATTTATTAAAACACACTAATTTGATTACTTATGTAATAAACTTAAATAATAAATAATAAATTAAATATTGATATATACTTGTGTGTCCAGGAGGCCATCTGTGTCCCCTCAGATGGTCTCCCTTATCACAGTTTGTGTCTATGGATGTGTGTCTGTGTGTGAGTGTGTACTCACCTAGTTGTACTCACCTAGTTGTGTTTGCGGGGGTTGAGCTCTGGCTCTTTGGTCCCGCCTCTCAACCGTCAATCAACAGGTGTACAGTTTCATGAGCCTATCGGGCTCTGTCATATCTACACTTGAAACTGTGTATGGAGTCAGCCTCCACCACATCACTTCCTAGTGCATTCCATTTGTCAACCACTCTGACACTAAAAAAGTTCTTTCTAATATCTCTGTGGCTCATTTGGGCACTCAGTTTCCACCTGTGTCCCCTTGTGCGTGTTCCCCTTGTGTTAAATAGACTGTCTTTATATACCCTATCAATCCCCTTCAGAATCTTGAATGTGGTGATCATGTCCCCCCTATTTCTTCTGTCTTCCAGCGAAGTGAGGTTTAATTCCCGTAGTCTCTCCTCGTAGCTCATACCTCTCAGCTCGGGTACTAGTCTGGTGGCAAACCTTTGAACCTTTTCCAGTTTAGTCTTATCCTTGACTAGATATGGACTCCATGCTGGGGCTGCATACTCCAGGATTGGCCTGACATATGTGGTATACAAAGTTCTGAATGATTCTTTACACAAGTTTCTGAATGCCGTTCGTATGTTGGCCAGCCTGGCATATGCCGCTGATGTTATCCGCTTGATATGTGCTGCAGGAGACAGGTCTGGCGTGATATCAACCCCCAAGTCTTTTTCCTTCTCTGACTATGTGTGTATATCCCTGTGAGTGTCCGGGCGAGTGTGTGTGAGTGTGAGTGTCCCTGTGAGTGTCCGGGTGCGTGTGTGTCCGGTTATACCTGTGGGTCCAGGAGGCCATCTGTGTCCCCTCAGATGGTCTCCCTTATCACAGTCTATGGGTATGTGTGAGTGTGAGTGCCCCTGTGAGTGTTCAGGTGAGGGTGTGTGTGCGTGTATGTGAGTGTCCGGGTTTATGTGTGGTTTGGTTCCAGGGAAACATCCTTCCCCCCCCCCCCCCTTCCTTCTCCTCCCTTATTCCCACCGTGGGTTCGAATCCCAGGTGATTAGACCTGCTCTAGGTCCATGGATCCAAGGTATCTATCCGTGGGCCCAACGGATTTCACCCCTTCCCCACTTTCCAAGGGCCAGGCCAATTCCAGCTATCCAGGGAACCTGTCGAAACAGAGGCAGCTGCAGGAGGGGACACACAAATATTTGTGCCCTGCAGTTACACACCCGTTCCGACAGACTCGATCGCAATCTATCCAGATGAGAACACGTTCTCTTCCGACTAGACCACGCTGGAGTCGCTGTATGTCTCAAATTTGGTTCCTTTATTTATAGTTAGTATTTTTGGTGAATTAATTGATTTGTTTTAATTTTTTATTGACTTAGGTACAACGATTTGGGGAGTTGGGGGGGGAGGAGGAGGGGGGGGGGGGTTGTGTGTGTAATGGATTGTCGAGATCGTGGTTGGTTAGTATTTATCTAGTTGTGTTCACCTAGTTGTGCTTGCGAGGGTTGAGCTCTACTCTTTCGGCCCGCCTCTCAACTGTCAATCAATCAATTATTACTAACTAATAAAAAACATTCCACACACACACACACCCAGGAAGCAGCCCGTAGCAGCTGTCTAATGCCCAGGTACATATTTACTGCTAGGTATCAGGGGCATCAGAATGATAGAAACTCTGCTGATTTCCGTTTGTTCCATCACCGGGGGATCGAATGAGCTACGATTACGAGTCGAGAGCGACGTCCACTCAGCTATAAAGACCCCTAGTTTGTGAATTGGTGCAAAAGATAATTTGTGAGAGGTTAATTTAAAGGAATGATGTTTGGTGGCTTTGAAAGCTTTGGATGGGAGGGGGGTTGGCAGTTATGAATTAAAATTGTTAATTTTTTAAGATAGGATATATATGCAAAAGACGTTTCGAGATATAGTAAGAAAAGTGTTTCTGACTGAGGTTAGGTACTGTGTGATTGACTTGTATGTTAGGAAAAAGAGTACTTATTAGAAACTAAAATGATAATTTGAAATGTTTCTTAGCAAATAGTTGCAAATTATTGTTTGAAAAGCCTATGGTTCCCCTTCCCTACACAAACACACGTGAGCACAATTAGTCCACAGGATTCAGAGAGAGTGAGAGTGAACAGCGAAATAGTAACAAAAAATGTGACAATGAGGGGAAACTATGTCATTCAAACGTTAACCATATAAATTACAGTAACACTAACCGAGCGTCCACATACATATTCCAATCAATATACATAAATAAACATTCACTAATATATTCCTTTAAAATGGACACACGCAGATAGTTGCAGTACACATGTCAGTTCAATTACTGGTACACATAAACACTCATAGCTGGACGTGTCTGTCCATCTTGACAATAGTAGACATGTAACAAAAAATGTGACAATAATGGGAAACTATGTCATTCAAACGTATAAATGTTAACCATATTAATTACAGTAACACTAATCGCGCGCACACGTACATATGTCAATCAATTTACATAAATACACATTCACTAATGTGTACCTTTAAAATGGACACATACAGATAATTACCGTACACATGTCAGTTCAATTACAGGTACACATACACACACATAGCTTCACGTGTCTGTCGGTCTTGACAATAGTACACATGGATACGCACACAAACAGTCCATTATCAATTAATGTGTGTGTGTGTGTGTATTTATTTTCTCCTTGTATTTACTATATGTATCTGCAGAATCGAGTTATTAGCTCTTGGACCCCGCCTATCAAATATATGTATTTTTCCTTTTTTTATATCTACTACATCTATTTCTCTCTAACACACACACACACACACACACACACACAAACTGGAGGCCTACCGTCTAAACGGAGAGAGTTCGTTGGTTATAACCCTAATGGTCCCATATCGAATCTCAGTTGATGCAATAGCAAATCGACCGATATTCTTTAACCTGATTTGCCTGTTCACCGGCTCCCCTCCGACCGGGGAGCCAGTCGGCCAAGCGGACAGCACACTGGACACTGGACTTGTGATCCTGTGGTCCCGGGTTCGATTCCGGGCGCCGCCGAGAAACAATGGGCAGAGTTTCTTTCACCCTGTGCCCCTGTTACCTTGCAGTAAAACAGGTACCTGGGTGTTAGTCAGCTGTCACGGGCTGCTTCCTGGTGGTGGAGGCCTGGTCGAGGACCGAACCGCGGGGACACTAAAGCCCCGAAATCATCTCAAGAAGAACCTCAAGAGATAACCACAAATGAATCCATCAATGGATCCACCTATCTATCTACTTATATCTGTCAATCCATCAATTTATCTTCAATTAAACCAACCATTTATCATTATATACATTTATATTCCATTTATCCGAGCATCAACTCTTCTGTCTATCCATCCATCTACTCATATGTCTTTCCATCCATCAGATAGACGGATGCATCTATGCATCCGTCTATCCGTCAATGTATATATTTAGCAATCAATGTAAACATCCATCTATCTACTTATATAAATTTACCTTTAATCCCTGTTTCACCTGCACCACTCCCCCCTGTTTCTCCATCTGCATCCCTGTTTCACCTGCACCACTCCCCCTGTTCCCCCATCCCCATCCCTGTTTCACCTGCACCACTCCCACTGTTCCTCCCTCTTCATCCCTGTTTCACCTGCACCACTCCCCTCTGTTTCTCCCTCTTCATCCCTGTTTCATCTGCACCACTCCCCCTGTTCCCCCCTCTTCCTCTCTGTTTCACCTGTACAGCACCCCCTGTTCCCCCCTCTTGCTCCCTGTTTCACCTGCACCACTCCCCCTGTTCCCTCTCTTCATTCCACCTCTAAATCCCGTATCCTCCCCCCCCCCACCACCTTTGCCCCTTTTCCTTTGACTTAAATCAGGACCAATAAACTTCTTTATGTGTTTAATTTAGGTTTTTTCTAAGTACGAAAAAGTCTTCAGCCATCTCAAGCATTATTTTACAATTAACTTTAATTAAATTGGTAGGGGGGGGGGGGGAGTGATAAGAATAATAATTATTCCTAAATCCTTTAGCTAAAGTCAACACTGACCAACCTATGCCCGTTCCCTACCCCAGACCATTCCCTCTACAAATACATGATTTAGTAATAATAAGCCCTAATAATATATTAATGAATAAATTTTAAAATAAATCTGTGGATGGCTGCAGCCTCCAGCATGTGGCCTTATTACATAGACATTCTCTTTATATATATATATATATATATATATATATATATATATATATATATATATATATATATATATATATATATATATATATATATATATATATATATATATATATATATATATATATATTTATATCAATATACATAAATAAATATTCACTAATATATTCCTTTAAAATTGACACAAGCGGATTAAGGCGTCCTGTACATACCAGTTGCATTGATCCTGGCAGTACGGGTTCGAGTCACATCTGGCATGTGAGTTTTCAGTTGCATATAGTCCTGGGGACCATTAAGGCTTGTTCGCATGTATATATGTATATATATATATATATATATATATATATATATATATATATATATATATATATATATATATATATATATATATATATATATATATATGTATAATATATATATATATATATATATATATATATATATATATATTTAAAAAATCTGTCATATTTGTAAATTAAATAAAAAATATTTAATTATTAAATTTAATTTAATTTGTTTTATTAATATAATTATTTAATAATTTAATAAAATAATAATTTATTAAATCACACTAATTTGATTACTTATTTAATAAACTTAAATAATAAATAATAAATTAAATATTGATATATACTTGTGTGTCCAGGAGGCCATCTGTGTCCCCTCAGATGGTCTCCCTTATCACAGTTTGTGTCTATGGATGTGTGTCTGTGTGTGAGTGTGTATATCCCTGTGAGTGTCCGGGCGAGTGTGTGTGAGTGTGAGTGTCCCTGTGAGTGTCCGGGTGCGTGTGTGTCCGGTTATACCTGTGGGTCCAGGAGGCCATCTGTGTCCCCTCAGATGGTCTCCCTTATCACAGTCTATGGGTATGTGTGAGTGTGAGTGCCCCTGTGAGTGTTCAGGTGAGGGTGTGTGTGCGTGTGTGTGAGTGTCCGGGTTTATGTGAGGTTTGGTTCCAGGGAAACATCCTTCCCCCCCCCCCCCCTTCCTTCTCCTCCCTTATTCCCACCGTGGGTTCGAATCCCAGGTGATTAGACCTGCTCTAGGTCCATGGATCCAAGGTATCTATCCGTGGGCCCAACGGATTTCACCCCTTCCCCACTTTCCAAGGGCCAGGCCAATTCCAGCTATCCAGGGAACCTGTCGAAACAGAGGCAGCTGCAGGAGGGGACACACAAATATTTGTGCCCTGCAGTTACACACCCGTTCCGACAGACTCGATCGCAATCTATCCAGATGAGAACACGTTCTCTTCCGACTAGACCACGCTGGAGTCGCTGTATGTCTCAAATTTGGTTCCTTTATTTATAGTTAGTATTTTTGGTGAATTAATTGATTTGTTTTAATTTTTTATTGACTTAGGTACAACGATTTGGGGAGTTGGGGGGGGGAGGAGGAGGGGGGGGGGGGTTGTGTGTGTAATGGATTGTCGAGATCGTGGTTGGTTAGTATTTATCTAGTTGTGTTCACCTAGTTGTGCTTGCGAGGGTTGAGCTCTACTCTTTCGGCCCGCCTCTCAACTGTCAATCAATCAATTATTACTAACTAATAAAAAACATTCCACACACACACACACCCAGGAAGCAGCCCGTAGCAGCTGTCTAATGCCCAGGTACATATTTACTGCTAGGTATCAGGGGCATCAGAATGATAGAAACTCTGCTGATTTCCGTTTGTTCCATCACCGGGGGATCGAATGAGCTACGATTACGAGTCGAGAGCGACGTCCACTCAGCTATAAAGACCCCTAGTTTGTGAATTGGTGCAAAAGATAATTTGTGAGAGGTTAATTTAAAGGAATGATGTTTGGTGGCTTTGAAAGCTTTGGATGGGAGGGGGGTTGGCAGTTATGAATTAAAATTGTTAATTTTTTAAGATAGGATATATATGCAAAAGACGTTTCGAGATATAGTAAGAAAAGTGTTTCTGACTGAGGTTAGGTACTGTGTGATTGACTTGTATGTTAGGAAAAAGAGTACTTATTAGAAACTAAAATGATAATTTGAAATGTTTCTTAGCAAATAGTTGCAAATTATTGTTTGAAAAGCCTATGGTTCCCCTTCCCTACACAAACACACGTGAGCACAATTAGTCCACAGGATTCAGAGAGAGTGAGAGTGAACAGCGAAATAGTAACAAAAAATGTGACAATGAGGGGAAACTATGTCATTCAAACGTTAACCATATAAATTACAGTAACACTAACCGAGCGTCCACATACATATTCCAATCAATATACATAAATAAACATTCACTAATATATTCCTTTAAAATGGACACACGCAGATAGTTGCAGTACACATGTCAGTTCAATTACTGGTACACATAAACACTCATAGCTGGACGTGTCTGTCCATCTTGACAATAGTAGACATGTAACAAAAAATGTGACAATAATGGGAAACTATGTCATTCAAACGTATAAATGTTAACCATATTAATTACAGTAACACTAATCGCGCGCACACGTACATATGTCAATCAATTTACATAAATACACATTCACTAATGTGTACCTTTAAAATGGACACATACAGATAATTACCGTACACATGTCAGTTCAATTACAGGTACACATACACACACATAGCTTCACGTGTCTGTCGGTCTTGACAATAGTACACATGGATACGCACACAAACAGTCCATTATCAATTAATGTGTGTGTGTGTGTGTATTTATTTTCTCCTTGTATTTACTATATGTATCTGCAGAATCGAGTTATTAGCTCTTGGACCCCGCCTATCAAATATATGTATTTTTCCTTTTTTTATATCTACTACATCTATTTCTCTCTAACACACACACACACACACACACACACACACAAACTGGAGGCCTACCGTCTAAACGGAGAGAGTTCGTTGGTTATAACCCTAATGGTCCCATATCGAATCTCAGTTGATGCAATAGCAAATCGACCGATATTCTTTAACCTGATTTGCCTGTTCACCGGCTCCCCTCCGACCGGGGAGCCAGTCGGCCAAGCGGACAGCACACTGGACACTGGACTTGTGATCCTGTGGTCCCGGGTTCGATTCCGGGCGCCGCCGAGAAACAATGGGCAGAGTTTCTTTCACCCTGTGCCCCTGTTACCTTGCAGTAAAACAGGTACCTGGGTGTTAGTCAGCTGTCACGGGCTGCTTCCTGGTGGTGGAGGCCTGGTCGAGGACCGAACCGCGGGGACACTAAAGCCCCGAAATCATCTCAAGAAGAACCTCAAGAGATAACCACAAATGAATCCATCAATGGATCCACCTATCTATCTACTTATATCTGTCAATCCATCAATTTATCTTCAATTAAACCAACCATTTATCATTATATACATTTATATTCCATTTATCCGAGCATCAACTCTTCTGTCTATCCATCCATCTACTCATATGTCTTTCCATCCATCAGATAGACGGATGCATCTATGCATCCGTCTATCCGTCAATGTATATATTTAGCAATCAATGTAAACATCCATCTATCTACTTATATAAATTTACCTTTAATCCCTGTTTCACCTGCACCACTCCCCCCTGTTTCTCCATCTGCATCCCTGTTTCACCTGCACCACTCCCCCTGTTCCCCCATCCCCATCCCTGTTTCACCTGCACCACTCCCACTGTTCCTCCCTCTTCATCCCTGTTTCACCTGCACCACTCCCCTCTGTTTCTCCCTCTTCATCCCTGTTTCATCTGCACCACTCCCCCTGTTCCCCCCTCTTCCTCTCTGTTTCACCTGTACAGCACCCCCTGTTCCCCCCTCTTGCTCCCTGTTTCACCTGCACCACTCCCCCTGTTCCCTCTCTTCATTCCACCTCTAAATCCCGTATCCTCCCCCCCCCCACCACCTTTGCCCCTTTTCCTTTGACTTAAATCAGGACCAATAAACTTCTTTATGTGTTTAATTTAGGTTTTTTCTAAGTACGAAAAAGTCTTCAGCCATCTCAAGCATTATTTTACAATTAACTTTAATTAAATTGGTAGGGGGGGGGGGGGGAGTGATAAGAATAATAATTATTCCTAAATCCTTTAGCTAAAGTCAACACTGACCAACCTATGCCCGTTCCCTACCCCAGACCATTCCCTCTACAAATACATGATTTAGTAATAATAAGCCCTAATAATATATTAATGAATAAATTTTAAAATAAATCTGTGGATGGCTGCAGCCTCCAGCATGTGGCCTTATTACATAGACATTCTCTTTATATATATATATATATATATATATATATATATATATATATATATATATATATATATATATATATATATATATATATATATTTATATCAATATACATAAATAAATATTCACTAATATATTCCTTTAAAATTGACACAAGCGGATTAAGGCGTCCTGTACATACCAGTTGCATTGATCCTGGCAGTATGGGTTCGAGTCACATCTGGCATGTGAGTTTTCAGTTGCATATAGTCCTGGGGACCATTAAGGCTTGTTCGCATGTATATATGTATATATATATATATATATATATATATATATATATATATATATATATATATATATATATATATATATATATATATATATATATATATATATATATATATGTATAATATATATATATATATATATATATATATATATATATATATATTTAAAAAATCTGTCATATTTGTAAATTAAATAAAAAATATTTAATTATTAAATTTAATTTAATTTGTTTTATTAATATAATTATTTAATAATTTAATAAAATAATAATTTATTAAATCACACTAATTTGATTACTTATTTAATAAACTTAAATAATAAATAATAAATTAAATATTGATATATACTTGTGTGTCCAGGAGGCCATCTGTGTCCCCTCAGATGGTCTCCCTTATCACAGTTTGTGTCTATGGATGTGTGTCTGTGTGTGAGTGTGTATATCCCTGTGAGTGTCCGGGCGAGTGTGTGTGAGTGTGAGTGTCCCTGTGAGTGTCCGGGTGCGTGTGTGTCCGGTTATACCTGTGGGTCCAGGAGGCCATCTGTGTCCCCTCAGATGGTCTCCCTTATCACAGTCTATGGGTATGTGTGAGTGTGAGTGTTCGGGTGAGGGTGTGTGTGCGTGTGTGTGAGTGTCCGGGTTTATGTGAGGTTTGGTTCCAGGGAAACATCCTTCCCCCCCCCCCCTTCCTTCTCCTCCCTTATTCCCACCGTGGGTTCGAATCCCAGGTGATTAGACCTGCTCTAGGTCCATGGATCCAAGGTATCCATCCGTGGGCCTAACGGATTTCACCCCTTCCCCACTTTCCAAGGGCCAGGCCAATTCCAGCTATCCAGGGAACCTGTCGAAACAGAGGCAGCTGCAGGAGGGGACACACAAATATTTGTGCCCTGCAGTTACACACCCGTTCCGACAGACTCGATCGCAATCTATCCAGATGAGAACACGTTCTCTTCCGACTAGACCACGCTGGAGTCGCTGTATGTCTCAAATTTGGTTCCTTTATTTATAGTTAGTATTTTTGGTGAATTAATTGATTTGTTTTAATTTTTTATTGACTTAGGTACAACGATTTGGGGAGTTGGGGGGGGGGGAGGAGGAGGGGGGGGGGGTTGTGTGTGTAATGGATTGTCGAGATCGTGGTTGGTTAGTATTTATCTAGTTGTGTTCACCTAGTTGTGCTTGCGAGGGTTGAGCTCTACTCTTTCGGCCCGCCTCTCAACTGTCAATCAATCAATTATTACTAACTAATAAAAAACATTCCACACACACACACACCCAGGAAGCAGCCCGTAGCAGCTGTCTAATGCCCAGGTACATATTTACTGCTAGGTATCAGGGGCATCAGAATGATAGAAACTCTGCTGATTTCCGTTTGTTCCATCACCGGGGGATCGAATGAGCTACGATTACGAGTCGAGAGCGACGTCCACTCAGCTATAAAGACCCCTAGTTTGTGAATTGGTGCAAAAGATAATTTGTGAGAGGTTAATTTAAAGGAATGATGTTTGGTGGCTTTGAAAGCTTTGGATGGGAGGGGGGTTGGCAGTTATGAATTAAAATTGTTAATTTTTTAAGATAGGATATATATGCAAAAGACGTTTCGAGATATAGTAAGAAAAGTGTTTCTGACTGAGGTTAGGTACTGTGTGATTGACTTGTATGTTAGGAAAAAGAGTACTTATTAGAAACTAAAATGATAATTTGAAATGTTTCTTAGCAAATAGTTGCAAATTATTGTTTGAAAAGCCTATGGTTCCCCTTCCCTACACAAACACACGTGAGCACAATTAGTCCACAGGATTCAGAGAGAGTGAGAGTGAACAGCGAAATAGTAACAAAAAATGTGACAATGAGGGGAAACTATGTCATTCAAACGTTAACCATATAAATTACAGTAACACTAACCGAGCGTCCACATACATATTCCAATCAATTTACATAAATAAACATTCACTAATATATTCCTTTAAAATGGACACACGCAGATAGTTGCAGTACACATGTCAGTTCAATTACTGGTACACATAAACACTCATAGCTGGACGTGTCTGTCCATCTTGACAATAGTAGACATGTAACAAAAAATGTGACAATAATGGGAAACTATGTCATTCAAACGTATAAATGTTAACCATATTAATTACAGTAACACTAATCGCGCGCACACGTACATATGTCAATCAATTTACATAAATACACATTCACTAATGTGTACCTTTAAAATGGACACATACAGATAATTACCGTACACATGTCAGTTCAATTACAGGTACACATACACACACATAGCTTCACGTGCCTGTCGGTCTTGACAATAGTACACATGGATACGCACACAAACAGTCCATTATCAATTAATGTGTGTGTGTGTGTGTATTTATTTTCTCCTTGTATTTACTATATGTATCTGCAGAATCGAGTTATTAGCTCTTGGACCCCGCCTATCAAATATATGTATTTTTCCTTTTTTTATATCTACTACATCTATTTCTCTCTAACACACACACACACACACACACACACACAAACTGGAGGCCTACCGTCTAAACGGAGAGAGTTCGTTGGTTATAACCCTAATGGTCCCATATCGAATCTCAGTTGATGCAATAGCAAATCGACCGATATTCTTTAACCTGATTTGCCTGTTCACCGGCTCCCCTCCGACCGGGGAGCCAGTCGGCCAAGCGGACAGCACACTGGACACTGGACTTGTGATCCTGTGGTCCCGGGTTCGATTCCGGGCGCCGCCGAGAAACAATGGGCAGAGTTTCTTTCACCCTGTGCCCCTGTTACCTTGCAGTAAAACAGGTACCTGGGTGTTAGTCAGCTGTCACGGGCTGCTTCCTGGTGGTGGAGGCCTGGTCGAGGACCGAACCGCGGGGACACTAAAGCCCCGAAATCATCTCAAGAAGAACCTCAAGAGATAACCACAAATGAATCCATCAATGGATCCACCTATCTATCTACTTATATCTGTCAATCCATCAATTTATCTTCAATTAAACCAACCATTTATCATTATATACATTTATATTCCATTTATCCGAGCATCAACTCTTCTGTCTATCCATCCATCTACTCATATGTCTTTCCATCCATCAGATAGACGGATGCATCTATGCATCCGTCTATCCGTCAATGTATATATTTAGCAATCAATGTAAACATCCATCTATCTACTTATATAAATTTACCTTTAATCCCTGTTTCACCTGCACCACTCCCCCCTGTTTCTCCATCTGCATCCCTGTTTCACCTGCACCACTCCCCCTGTTCCCCCATCCCCATCCCTGTTTCACCTGCACCACTCCCACTGTTCCTCCCTCTTCATCCCTGTTTCACCTGCACCACTCCCCTCTGTTTCTCCCTCTTCATCCCTGTTTCATCTGCACCACTCCCCCTGTTCCCCCCTCTTCCTCTCTGTTTCACCTGTACAGCACCCCCTGTTCCCCCCTCTTGCTCCCTGTTTCACCTGCACCACTCCCCCTGTTCCCTCTCTTCATTCCACCTCTAAATCCCGTATCCTCCCCCCCCCCACCACCTTTGCCCCTTTTCCTTTGACTTAAATCAGGACCAATAAACTTCTTTATGTGTTTAATTTAGGTTTTTTCTAAGTACGAAAAAGTCTTCAGCCATCTCAAGCATTATTTTACAATTAACTTTAATTAAATTGGTAGGGGGGGGGGGGGGGAGTGATAAGAATAATAATTATTCCTAAATCCTTTAGCTAAAGTCAACACTGACCAACCTATGCCCGTTCCCTACCCCAGACCATTCCCTCTACAAATACATGATTTAGTAATAATAAGCCCTAATAATATATTAATGAATAAATTTTAAAATAAATCTGTGGATGGCTGCAGCCTCCAGCATGTGGCCTTATTACATAGACATTCTCTTTATATATATATATATATATATATATATATATATATATATATATATATATATATATATATATATATATATATATATATATATATATATATATATATATATATATATTTATATCAATATACATAAATAAATATTCACTAATATATTCCTTTAAAATTGACACAAGCGGATTAAGGCGTCCTGTACATACCAGTTGCATTGATCCTGGCAGTATGGGTTCGAGTCACATCTGGCATGTGAGTTTTCAGTTGCATATAGTCCTGGGGACCATTAAGGCTTGTTCGCATGTATATATGTATATATATATATATATATATATATATATATATATATATATATATATATATATATATATATATATATATATATATATATATATATGTATAATATATATATATATATATATATATATATATTTAAAAAATCTGTCATATTTGTAAATTAAATAAAAAATATTTAATTATTAAATTTAATTTAATTTGTTTTATTAATATAATTATTTAATAATTTAATAAAATAATAATTTATTAAATCACACTAATTTGATTACTTATTTAATAAACTTAAATAATAAATAATAAATTAAATATTGATATATACTTGTGTGTCCAGGAGGCCATCTGTGTCCCCTCAGATGGTCTCCCTTATCACAGTTTGTGTCTATGGATGTGTGTCTGTGTGTGAGTGTGTATATCCCTGTGAGTGTCCGGGCGAGTGTGTGTGAGTGTGAGTGTCCCTGTGAGTGTCCGGGTGCGTGTGTGTCCGGTTATACCTGTGGGTCCAGGAGGCCATCTGTGTCCCCTCAGATGGTCTCCCTTATCACAGTCTATGGGTATGTGTGAGTGTGAGTGTTCGGGTGAGGGTGTGTGTGCGTGTGTGTGAGTGTCCGGGTTTATGTGAGGTTTGGTTCCAGGGAAACATCCTTCCCCCCCCCCCCCCCCCTTCCTTCTCCTCCCTTATTCCCACCGTGGGTTCGAATCCCAGGTGATTAGACCTGCTCTAGGTCCATGGATCCAAGGTATCCATCCGTGGGCCTAACGGATTTCACCCCTTCCCCACTTTCCAAGGGCCAGGCCAATTCCAGCTATCCAGGGAACCTGTCGAAACAGAGGCAGCTGCAGGAGGGGACACACAAATATTTGTGCCCTGCAGTTACACACCCGTTCCGACAGACTCGATCGCAATCTATCCAGATGAGAACACGTTCTCTTCCGACTAGACCACGCTGGAGTCGCTGTATGTCTCAAATTTGGTTCCTTTATTTATAGTTAGTATTTTTGGTGAATTAATTGATTTGTTTTAATTTTTTATTGACTTAGGTACAACGATTTGGGGAGTTGGGGGGGGGGGAGGAGGAGGGGGGGGGGGGTTGTGTGTGTAATGGATTGTCGAGATCGTGGTTGGTTAGTATTTATCTAGTTGTGTTCACCTAGTTGTGCTTGCGAGGGTTGAGCTCTACTCTTTCGGCCCGCCTCTCAACTGTCAATCAATCAATTATTACTAACTAATAAAAAACATTCCACACACACACACACCCAGGAAGCAGCCCGTAGCAGCTGTCTAATGCCCAGGTACATATTTACTGCTAGGTATCAGGGGCATCAGAATGATAGAAACTCTGCTGATTTCCGTTTGTTCCATCACCGGGGGATCGAATGAGCTACGATTACGAGTCGAGAGCGACGTCCACTCAGCTATAAAGACCCCTAGTTTGTGAATTGGTGCAAAAGATAATTTGTGAGAGGTTAATTTAAAGGAATGATGTTTGGTGGCTTTGAAAGCTTTGGATGGGAGGGGGGTTGGCAGTTATGAATTAAAATTGTTAATTTTTTAAGATAGGATATATATGCAAAAGACGTTTCGAGATATAGTAAGAAAAGTGTTTCTGACTGAGGTTAGGTACTGTGTGATTGACTTGTATGTTAGGAAAAAGAGTACTTATTAGAAACTAAAATGATAATTTGAAATGTTTCTTAGCAAATAGTTGCAAATTATTGTTTGAAAAGCCTATGGTTCCCCTTCCCTACACAAACACACGTGAGCACAATTAGTCCACAGGATTCAGAGAGAGTGAGAGTGAACAGCGAAATAGTAACAAAAAATGTGACAATGAGGGGAAACTATGTCATTCAAACGTTAACCATATAAATTACAGTAACACTAACCGAGCGTCCACATACATATTCCAATCAATTTACATAAATAAACATTCACTAATATATTCCTTTAAAATGGACACACGCAGATAGTCGCAGTACACATGTCAGTTCAATTACTGGTACACATAAACACTCATAGCTGGACGTGTCTGTCCATCTTGACAATAGTAGACATGTAACAAAAAATGTGACAATAATGGGAAACTATGTCATTCAAACGTATAAATGTTAACCATATTAATTACAGTAACACTAATCGCGCGCACACGTACATATGTCAATCAATTTACATAAATACACATTCACTAATGTGTACCTTTAAAATGGACACATACAGATAATTACCGTACACATGTCAGTTCAATTACAGGTACACATACACACACATAGCTTCACGTGTCTGTCGGTCTTGACAATAGTACACATGGATACGCACACAAACAGTCCATTATCAATTAATGTGTGTGTGTGTGTGTATTTATTTTCTCCTTGTATTTACTATATGTATCTGCAGAATCGAGTTATTAGCTCTTGGACCCCGCCTATCAAATATATGTATTTTTCCTTTTTTTATATCTACTACATCTATTTCTCTCTAACACACACACACACACACACACACACACAAACTGGAGGCCTACCGTCTAAACGGAGAGAGTTCGTTGGTTATAACCCTAATGGTCCCATATCGAATCTCAGTTGATGCAATAGCAAATCGACCGATATTCTTTAACCTGATTTGCCTGTTCACCGGCTCCCCTCCGACCGGGGAGCCAGTCGGCCAAGCGGACAGCACACTGGACACTGGACTTGTGATCCTGTGGTCCCGGGTTCGATTCCGGGCGCCGCCGAGAAACAATGGGCAGAGTTTCTTTCACCCTGTGCCCCTGTTACCTTGCAGTAAAACAGGTACCTGGGTGTTAGTCAGCTGTCACGGGCTGCTTCCTGGTGGTGGAGGCCTGGTCGAGGACCGAACCGCGGGGACACTAAAGCCCCGAAATCATCTCAAGAAGAACCTCAAGAGATAACCACAAATGAATCCATCAATGGATCCACCTAATCTATCTACTTATATCTGTCAATCCATCAATTTATCTTCAATTAAACCAACCATTTATCATTATATACATTTATATTCCATTTATCCGAGCATCAACTCTTCTGTCTATCCATCCATCTACTCATATGTCTTTCCATCCATCAGATAGACGGATGCATCTATGCATCCGTCTATCCGTCAATGTATATATTTAGCAATCAATGTAAACATCCATCTATCTACTTATATAAATTTACCTTTAATCCCTGTTTCACCTGCACCACTCCCCCCTGTTTCTCCATCTGCATCCCTGTTTCACCTGCACCACTCCCCCTGTTCCCCCATCCCCATCCCTGTTTCACCTGCACCACTCCCACTGTTCCTCCCTCTTCATCCCTGTTTCACCTGCACCACTCCCCTCTGTTTCTCCCTCTTCATCCCTGTTTCATCTGCACCACTCCCCCTGTTCCCCCCTCTTCCTCTCTGTTTCACCTGTACAGCACCCCCTGTTCCCCCCTCTTGCTCCCTGTTTCACCTGCACCACTCCCCCTGTTCCCTCTCTTCATTCCACCTCTAAATCCCGTATCCTCCCCCCCCCCCCACCACCTTTGCCCCTTTTCCTTTGACTTAAATCAGGACCAATAAACTTCTTTATGTGTTTAATTTAGGTTTTTTCTAAGTACGAAAAAGTCTTCAGCCATCTCAAGCATTATTTTACAATTAACTTTAATTAAATTGGTAGGGGGGGGGGGGGGGAGTGATAAGAATAATAATTATTCCTAAATCCTTTAGCTAAAGTCAACACTGACCAACCTATGCCCGTTCCCTACCCCAGACCATTCCCTCTACAAATACATGATTTAGTAATAATAAGCCCTAATAATATATTAATGAATAAATTTTAAAATAAATCTGTGGATGGCTGCAGCCTCCAGCATGTGGCCTTATTACATAGACATTCTCTTTATATATATATATATATATATATATATATATATATATATATATATATATATATAACTGAAAACTCACACCCCAGAAGTGACTCGAACCCATACTCCCACAACTGGTATGTACAGGGACGCCTTAATCCGCTTGACCATCACGACCGGACATAAGGAAGTGATAGCCGAGGCTATATGAACCACTTCCCCGCCGGCACTCGGATGGTAATCTTGGGCATAGCATTTTATCAAATCACCTCATTCTTTGGGGCACACGTGAGGAACACAAATGCAAACAAGCCTGAATGGTCCCCAGGACTATATACAACTGAAAACTCACACCCCAGAAGTGACTCGAACCCATACTCCCACAACTGGTATGTACAGGGACGCCTTAATCCGCTTGACCATCACGACCGGACATAAGGAAGTGATAGCCGAGGCTATATGAACCACTTCCCCGCCGGCACTCGGATGGTAATCTTGGGCATAGCATTTTATCAAATCACCTCATTCTTTGGGGCACACGTGAGGAACACAAATGCAAACAAGCCTGAATGGTCCCCAGGACTATATACAACTGAAAACTCACACCCCAGAAGTGACTCGAACCCATACTCCCACAACTGGTATGTACAGGGACGCCTTAATCCGCTTGACCATCACGACCGGACATAAGGAAGTGATAGCCGAGGCTATATGAACCACTTCCCCGCCGGCACTCGGATGGTAATCTTGGGCATAGCATTTTATCAAATCACCTCATTCTTTGGGGCACACGTGAGGAACACAAATGCAAACAAGCCTGAATGGTCCCCAGGACTATATACAACTGAAAACTCACACCCCAGAAGTGACTCGAACCCATACTCCCACAACTGGTATGTACAGGGACGCCTTAATCCGCTTGACCATCACGACCGGACATAAGGAAGTGATAGCCGAGGCTATATGAACCACTTCCCCGCCGGCACTCGGATGGTAATCTTGGGCATAGCATTTTATCAAATCACCTCATTCTTTGGGGCACACGTGAGGAACACAAATGCAAACAAGCCTGAATGGTCCCCAGGACTATATACAACTGAAAACTCACACCCCAGAAGTGACTCGAACCCATACTCCCACAACTGGTATGTACAGGGACGCCTTAATCCGCTTGACCATCACGACCGGACATAAGGAAGTGATAGCCGAGGCTATATGAACCACTTCCCCGCCGGCACTCGGATGGTAATCTTGGGCATAGCATTTTATCAAATCACCTCATTCTTTGGGGCACACGTGAGGAACACAAATGCAAACAAGCCTGAATGGTCCCCAGGACTATATACAACTGAAAACTCACACCCCAGAAGTGACTCGAACCCATACTCCCACAACTGGTATGTACAGGGACGCCTTAATCCGCTTGACCATCACGACCGGACATAAGGAAGTGATAGCCGAGGCTATATGAACCACTTCCCCGCCGGCACTCGGATGGTAATCTTGGGCATAGCATTTTATCAAATCACCTCATTCTTTGGGGCACACGTGAGGAACACAAATGCAAACAAGCCTGAATGGTCCCCAGGACTATATACAACTGAGTCACTTCTGGGGTGTGAGTTTTCAGTTGTATATAGTCCTGGGGACCATTCAGGCTTGTTTGCATTTGTGTTCCTCACGTGTGCCCCAAAGAATGAGGTGATTTGATAAAATGCTATGCCCAAGATTACCATCCGAGTGCCGGCGGGGAAGTGGTTCATATAGCCTCGGCTATCACTTCCTTATGTCCGGTCGTGATGGTCAAGCGGATTAAGGCGTCCCTGTACATACCAGTTGTGGGAGTATGGGTTCGAGTCACTTCTGGGGTGTGAGTTTTCAGTTGTATATAGTCCTGGGGACCATTCAGGCTTGTTTGCATTTGTGTTCCTCACGTGTGCCCCAAAGAATGAGGTGATTTGATAAAATGCTATGCCCAAGATTACCATCCGAGTGCCGGCGGGGAAGTGGTTCATATAGCCTCGGCTATCACTTCCTTATGTCCGGTCGTGATGGTCAAGCGGATTAAGGCGTCCCTGTACATACCAGTTGTGGGAGTATGGGTTCGAGTCACTTCTGGGGTGTGAGTTTTCAGTTGTATATAGTCCTGGGGACCATTCAGGCTTGTTTGCATTTGTGTTCCTCACGTGTGCCCCAAAGAATGAGGTGATTTGATAAAATGCTATGCCCAAGATTACCATCCGAGTGCCGGCGGGGAAGTGGTTCATATAGCCTCGGCTATCACTTCCTTATGTCCGGTCGTGATGGTCAAGCGGATTAAGGCGTCCCTGTACATACCAGTTGTGGGAGTATGGGTTCGAGTCACTTCTGGGGTGTGAGTTTTCAGTTGTATATAGTCCTGGGGACCATTCAGGCTTGTTTGCATTTGTGTTCCTCACGTGTGCCCCAAAGAATGAGGTGATTTGATAAAATGCTATGCCCAAGATTACCATCCGAGTGCCGGCGGGGAAGTGGTTCATATAGCCTCGGCTATCACTTCCTTATGTCCGGTCGTGATGGTCAAGCGGATTAAGGCGTCCCTGTACATACCAGTTGTGGGAGTATGGGTTCGAGTCACTTCTGGGGTGTGAGTTTTCAGTTGTATATAGTCCTGGGGACCATTCAGGCTTGTTTGCATATATATATATATATATATATATATATATATATATATATATATATATATATATATATATATATATATATATATATATATATATATATTTATATCAATTTACATAAATAAATATTCACTAATATATTCCTTTAAAATTGACACAAGCGGATTAAGGCGTCCTGTACATACCAGTTGCATTGATCCGGGCAGTATGGGTTCGAGTCACTTCTGGCATGTGAGTTTTCAGTTGCATATAGTCCTGGGGACCATTAAGGCTTGTTCGCATGTATATATGTATATATATATATATATATATATATATATATATATATATATATATATATATATATATATATATATATATATATATATATATATATATGTATAATATATATATATATATATATATATATATATATATATTTAAAAAATCTGTCATATTTGTAAATTAAATAAAAAATATTTAATTATTAAATTTAATTTAATTTGTTTTATTAATATAATTATTTAATAATTTAATAAAATAATAATTTATTAAATCACACTAATTTGATTACTTATTTAATAAACTTAAATAATAAATAATAAATTAAATATTGATATATACTTGTGTGTCCAGGAGGCCATCTGTGTCCCCTCAGATGGTCTCCCTTATCACAGTTTGTGTCTATGGATGTGTGTCTGTGTGTGAGTGTGTATATCCCTGTGAGTGTCCGGGCGAGTGTGTGTGAGTGTGAGTGTCCCTGTGAGTGTCCGGGTGCGTGTGTGTCCGGTTATACCTGTGGGTCCAGGAGGCCATCTGTGTCCCCTCAGATGGTCTCCCTTATCACAGTCTATGGGTATGTGTGAGTGTGAGTGTTCGGGTGAGGGTGTGTGTGCGTGTGTGTGAGTGTCCGGGTTTATGTGAGGTGTGGTTCCAGGGAAACATCCTTCCCCCCCCCCCCCCCCTTCCTTCTCCTCCCTTATTCCCACCGTGGGTTCGAATCCCAGGTGATTAGACCTGCTCTAGGTCCATGGATCCAAGGTATCCATCCGTGGGCCTAACGGATTTCACCCCTTCCCCACTTTCCAAGGGCCAGGCCAATTCCAGCTATCCAGGGAACCTGTCGAAACAGAGGCAGCTGCAGGAGGGGACACACAAATATTTGTGCCCTGCAGTTACACACCCGTTCCGACAGACTCGATCGCAATCTATCCAGATGAGAACACGTTCTCTTCCGACTAGACCACGCTGGAGTCGCTGTATGTCTCAAATTTGGTTCCTTTATTTATAGTTAGTATTTTTGGTGAATTAATTGATTTGTTTTAATTTTTATTGACTTAGGTACAACGATTTGGGGAGTTGGGGGGGGGGAGGAGGAGGGGGGGGGGGGTTGTGTGTGTAATGGATTGTCGAGATCGTGGTTGGTTAGTATTTATCTAGTTGTGTTCACCTAGTTGTGCTTGCGAGGGTTGAGCTCTACTCTTTCGGCCCGCCTCTCAACTGTCAATCAATCAATTATTACTAACTAATAAAAAACATTCCACACACACACACACCCAGGAAGCAGCCCGTAGCAG
>NW_027189402.1:127129-130152 GCF_040958095.1 Procambarus clarkii | reverse complement strand
ACTGGACCCTGGTCTCCGGTGGTAACTTCTTCGGCGCCACCGGCCCAATTCGACCAGACCCGAGCTGACGACAGGGAGAAAGGCACACTCGCTCAGGTAACTTTGTTCGAGAACATATCCCGGCTCCCGACGACACCGGCAACGCTCGCATGCTACACGAGAAACACTGCTGGCGCGACCGCCACACACCGGGCAGGAGCAGGCCGTCACGCCAGGCCAGGCATTCTCTGTGCCGGAGCATTGCCGGAGACTGGACGAGGTCCAGCGGGTAAACGGCGGGAGTAAGCCGCTCGCCTAACAGTCCAGGTTTGCACCTCCCTCCCCCCCATCTCCGGTTTCCTCCCTGCCCTCAGCCGCCTGACAGGACTCTCTCGACGCCACACCGAGCCACAGTGGGTCGTCTCGCCATTCTCTCTTGGTGCCACACCATGGACGGATCCTAGCCCGCCTTTTGAGTTCGAATCTCCGTTTTCGGCGACCCACCTTAACACCCCCCCTTTCCTCACCCATCCAGAGCCCAACCCCACCCCCTACCCCCCCAAGTCCTCGTCTCTGCTTTTCCTTCCTGCCCTCAGCCACCTGAAAGATCTACTCGACGGTTTCACCGAGCCACAGTGAGGTCGTCTCTGAATTTCCTCCCTGTCCCCCAGCCGCCTCACAGCACTCTCTCGAACGGACGCACCCAGCCCTCAGTGGGTCGTCTCTTCCGTTTCCTCCCTGTCCTCAGCCGCCTCACAGCACTCTCTCGACGACGCACCGAGCCCTCGGTGGGTCGTCTCTCCGTTTCCTCCCTGTCCCTCAGCCGCCTCACAGGACTCTCTCGACGCCTCACCCTGCCACAGTGGGTCGTCTCTTCCGTTCTGTCATCTGTGTCGGATCAGGGACGGATCCTAGCCCGCCGTTTGAGGTCGAATCTCCGTTTTCCGCGACCCACCTTAACACCACCCCCTCCCCTCACACCCATCCAGAGCCCAACCCCACCCCTACCCCCCCAAGTCCTCGTCTCTGCTTTTCCTTCCTGCCCTCAGCCACCTGAAAGATCTACTCGACGGTTTCCACCGAGCCACAGTGAGGTCGTCTCTGAATTTCCTCCCTGTCCCCAGCCGCCTCACAGCACTCTCTCGACGACGCACCCAGCCCTCAGTGGGTCGTCTCTCCGTTTCCTCCCTGTCCTCAGCCGCCTCACAGCACTCTCTCGACGACGCACCGAGGCCCTCGGTGGGTCGTCTCTCCGTTTCATCCTGTCCTCAGCCGCCTCACAGACTCTCTCGACGCCTCACCCTACCACAGTGGGTCGTCTCTCCGTTCTGTCTCTGTGTCGGATCAGGGACGGATCCTAGCCCGCCGTTTGAGGTCGAATCTCCGTTTTCGGCGACCCACCTTAACACCCCCCCTCCCCTCACCCATCCAGAGCCCAACCCCACCCCCTACCCCCCCAAGTCCTCGTCTCTGCTTTTCCTTCCTGCCCTCAGCCACCTGAAAGATCTACTCGACGGTTTCACCGAGCCACAGTGAGGTCGTCTCTGAATTTCCTCCCTGTCCCCAGCCGCCTCACAGCACTCTCTCGACGACGCACCCAGCCCTCAGTGGGTCGTCTCTCCGTTTCCTCCCTGTCCTCAGCCGCCTCACAGCACTCTCTCGACGACGCACCGAGCCCTCGGTGGGTCGTCTCTCCGTTTCCTCCCTGTCCTCAGCCGCCTCACAGGACTCTCTCGACGCCTCACCCTGCCACAGTGGGTCGTCTCTCCGTTCTGTCTCTGTGTCGGATCAGGGACGGATCCTAGCCCGCCGTTTGAGGTCGAATCTCCGTTTTCGGCGACCCACCTTAACACCCCCCCTCCCCTCACCCATCCAGAGCCCAACCCCACCCCCTACCCCCCCAAGTCCTCGTCTCTGCTTTTCCTTCCTGCCCTCAGCCACCTGAAAGATCTACTCGACGGTTTCACCGAGCCACAGTGAGGTCGTCTCTGAATTTCCTCCCTGTCCCCAGCCGCCTCACAGCACTCTCTCGACGACGCACCCAGCCCTCAGTGGGTCGTCTCTCCGTTTCCTCCCTGTCCTCAGCCGCCTCACAGGACTCTCTCGACGCCTCACCCTGCCACAGTGGGTCGTCTCTCCGTTCTGTCTCTGTGTCGGATCAGGGACGGATCCTAGCCCGCCGTTTGAGGTCGAATCTCCGTTTTCGGCGACCCACCTTAACACCCCCCCTCCCCTCACCCATCCAGAGCCCAACCCCACCCCCTACCCCCCCAAGTCCTCGTCTCTGCTTTTCCTTCCTGCCCTCAGCCACCTGAAAGATCTACTCGACGGTTTCACCGAGCCACAGTGAGGTCGTCTCTGAATTTCCTCCCTGTCCCCAGCCGCCTCACAGCACTCTCTCGACGACGCACCCAGCCCTCAGTGGGTCGTCTCTCCGTTTCCTCCCTGTCCTCAGCCGCCTCACAGCACTCTCTCGACGACGCACCGAGCCCTCGGTGGGTCGTCTCTCCGTTTCCTCCCTGTCCTCAGCCGCCTCACAGGACTCTCTCGACGCCTCACCCTGCCACAGTGGGTCGTCTCTCCGTTCTGTCTCTGTGTCGGATCAGGGACGGATCCTAGCCCGCCGTTTGAGGTCGAATCTCCGTTTTCGGCGACCCACCTTAACACCCCCCCTCCCCTCACCCATCCAGAGCCCAACCCCACCCCCTACCCCCCCAAGTCCTCGTCTCTGCTTTTCCTTCCTGCCCTCAGCCACCTGAAAGATCTACTCGACGGTTTCACCGAGCCACAGTGAGGTCGTCTCTGAATTTCCTCCCTGTCCCCAGCCGCCTCACAGCACTCTCTCGACGACGCACCCAGCCCTCAGTGGGTCGTCTCTCCGTTTCCTCCCTGTCCTCAGCCGCCTCACAGGACTCTCTCGACGCCTCACCCTGCCACAGTGGGTCGTCTCTCCGTTCTGTCTCTGTGTCGGATCAGGGACGGATCCTAGCCCGCCGTTTGAGGTCGAATCTCCGTTTTCGGCGACCCACCTTAACACCCCCCCT